>NC_092100.1:5938927-6025542 GCF_045679555.1 Salvelinus alpinus | reverse complement strand
ACATTAGCTGACCAGTAGCTACATTCTAGCTAGTTAGCTGACCGGTAGCTACATTCTAGCTAGTTAGCTGACCAGTAGCTACATTCTAGCTAGCTAGCTGACCAGTAGCTACATTCTAGCTAGTTAGCTGACCAGTAGCTACATTCTAGCTAGTTAGCTGACCAGTAGCTGCATTCTAGCTAGTTAGCTGACCAGTAGCTGCATTCTAGCTAGTTAGCTGACCAGTAGCTACATTCTAGCTAGTTAGCTGACCAGTAGCTACATTCTAGCTAGTTAGCTGACCAGTAGCTGCATTCTAGCTAGTTAGCTGACCAGTAGCTGCATTCTAGCTAGTTAGCTGACCAGTAGCTGCATACTAGCTAGTTAGCTGACCAGTAGCTATATTCTAGCTAGTTAGCTGACCAGTAGCTACATTCTAGCTAGTTTGCTGACCAGTAGCTACATTCTAGCTAGTTAGCTGACCGGTAGCTGCATTCTAGCTAGTTAGCTGACCGGTAGCTGCATTCTAGCTAGTTAGCTGACCAGTAGCTACATTCTAGCTAGTTTGCTGACCAGTAGCTACATTCTAGCTAGTTAGCTGACCAGTAGCTACATTCTAGCTAGCTAGCTAGCTGACCAGTAGCTGCATTCTAGCTAGTTAGCTGACCGGTAGCTGCATTCTAGCTAGTTAGCTGACCGGTAGCTGCATACTAGCTAGTTAGCTGACCGGTAGCTACATTCTAGCTAGTTAGCTGACCAGTAGCTACATTCTAGCTAGTTAGCTGACCAGTAGCTACATTCTAGCTAGCTAGCTGACCAGTAGCTGCATTCTAGCTAGTTAGCTGACCAGTAGCTGCATTCTAGCTAGTTAGCTGACCAGTAGCTGCATTCTAGCTAGCTAGCTGACCAGTAGCTACATTCTAGCTAGTTAGCTGACCAGTAGCTGCATTCTAGCTAGTTAGCTGACCAGTAGCTACATTCTAGCTAGTTAGCTGACCAGTAGCTGCATACTAGCTAGTTAGCTGACCGGTAGCTACATTCTAGCTAGTTAGCTGACCAGTAGCTACATTCTAGCTAGTTAGCTGACCAGTAGCTACATTCTAGCTAGTTAGCTGACCAGTAGCTGCATTCTAGCTAGTTAGCTGACCGGTAGCTACATTCTAGCTAGTTAGCTGACCAGTAGCTACATTCTAGCTAGTTAGCTGACCAGTAGCTGCATACTAGCTAGTTAGCTGACCGGTAGCTGCATTCTAGCTAGTTAGCTGACCGGTAGCTACATTCTAGCTAGTTAGCTGACCAGTAGCTACATTCTAGCTAGTTAGCTGACCAGTAGCTGCATACTAGCTAGTTAGCTGACCAGTAGCTGCATTCTAGCTAGTTAGCTGACCGGTAGCTACATTCAAGCTAGTTAGCTGACCAGTAGCTACATTCTAGCTAGTTAGCTGACCAGTAGCTGCATACTAGCTAGTTAGCTGACCAGTAGCTGCATTCTAGCTAGTTAGCTGACCAGTGTAAGAAATTGTATTAGATATTGGTAACTTGTTTTAACAACTTCTCAACATTGACTATACTTGACACAACATGCACACACCCCCTCTTTCTCTTGTACATATGCTGGTCTCATTAGACGACAACCATCAACACACACAACTCCCCTCCCCCATGACAATGACAGACACACACACAACTCAAGGTTGGAGCGCAAGACAAAGAACTGTGGGAAGAGCCAATGGAATGTCGACATCAGGCCCGGACAGGACAACCCACGACCCAGATCGACCAATCGGAAGGCCAGACGACAAGATCAACCTACTTTGCTAGTTGCCTATATAATCTGAATGTACTGTTTAGAGCGCTCTCTTATTCCGACGATTCTATACGAATCAGACAGAAGGGGGCCGTATTGCACGCTTTGCCTGATATCTTTACACTTGAATAAAACGGCCTTATTATATAATTATCCACCTCGTCCTATGTCTCCACTTGGTCTCCTGTCTCCAGTAAACGTTTTACTAACACCAGTAGCTACATTCTAGCTAGTTAGCTGACCAGTAGCTACATTCTAGCTAGTTTGCTGACCAGTAGCTACATTCTAGCTAGTTAGCTGACCAGTAGCTACATTCTAGCTAGTTAGCTGACCAGTAGCTACATTCTAGCTAGTTAGCTGACCAGTAGCTACATTCTAGCTAGCTAGCTGACCGGTAGCTACATTCTAGCTAGTTAGCTGACCAGTAGCTGCATTCTAGCTAGTTAGCTGACCAGTAGCTACATTCTAGCTAGCTAGCTGACCAGTAGCTGCATACTAGCTAGTTAGCTGACCAGTAGCTACATTCTAGCTAGTTAGCTGACCAGTAGCTACATTCTAGCCAGTTAGCTGACCAGTAGCTGCATTCTAGCTAGTTAGCTGACCAGTAGCTGCATACTAGCTAGCTGGGTTCATGTTGATTGCTCCTGCTTTAGCTAGCTAGATAAGAAGATCATATTTGTTATTATTGTCAGATTTTACATTCTGTAAATATTCACTGTGATTGTTAGTTCACGCAAAAGAACTACAAAGCTAAATTGGCTTGGATTAACGTTACACAATTAGCTTAGGCATGTTAAACTAGGTGGCTAGTTAGATGAATACCGTTCACATCTGCATTGCCAGTGTTTGGTTTGTACAAGGGCAGGCAACCTCTGTGACTTGTTTTTTTAGCTGGTGATTTTTAGTACAGCTGCAGCAGTGAACAGGCAATAACAAGCTTTAGGAGATGAAATTAATAGATATTTTAGCTCTGACCTATTTTCCTGGAATTTGTATTTCAGCGTAAAAAGAATCCCCCAGTGAATGAACGAGGGTGAACAAGCAGAAACTTCAGGTATTTTGTCTTTGTATTGTCTAATCTTTATGCTAATAGATCACAAGACTATGACGGGGGGCAGATTGGTAACTAAATCGTCCTGCTTGGTTTATCAAATCAAATCAAATCACATTTTATTGGTCACATACACATGGTTAGCAGATGTTAATGCGAGTGTAGCGAAATGCTTGTGCTTCTAGTTCTCGACAGTGCAGCAATATCTAACAAGTAATCTAACAGTTCCCCAACAACTACCTAATACACACAAATCTAAAGGGGTGAATGAGAATATGTACATATAAATATATGGATGAGCGATGGCCGAGCGGCATAGGCAAGGTGCAGTAGATGGTATAAAATACAGTATATACAGTGGGGAGAACAAGTATTTGATACACTGCCGATTTAGCAGGTTTTCCTACTTACAAAGCATGTAGAGGTCTGTAATTTTTATCATAGGTACACTTCAACTGTAAGAGACGGAATCTAAAACAAAAATCCCGAAAATCACATTGTATGATTTTTAAGTAATTAATTAGCATTTTATTGCATGACATAAGTATTTGATACATCAGAAAAGCAGAACTTAATATTTGGTACAGAATCCTTTGTTTGCAATTACAGAGATCATACGTTTCCTGTAGTTCTTGACCAGGTTTGCACACACTGCAGCAGGGATTTTGGCCCACTCCTCCATACAGACCTTCTCCAGATCCTTCAGGTTTCGGGGCTGTCGCTGGGCAATACGGACTTTCAGCTCCCTCCAAAGATTTTCTATTGGGTTCAGGTCTGGAGACTGGCTAGGCCACTCCAGGACCTTGAGATACTTCTTACGGAGCCACTCCTTAGTTGCCCTGGCTGTGTGTTTCGGGTCGTTGTCATGCTGGAAGACCCAGCCACGACCCATCATCAATGCTCTTACTGAGGGAAGGAGGTTGTTGGCTAAGATCTCGCAATACATGGCCCCATCCATCCTCCCCTCAATACGGTGCAGTCGTCCTGTCCCCTTTGCAGAAAAGCATCCCCAAAGAATGATGTTTCCACCTCCATGCTTCACGGTTGGGATGGTATTCTTGGGGTTGTACTCATCCTTCTTCTTCCTCCAAACACGGCGAGTGGAGTTTAGACCAAAAAGCTCTATTTTTGAATCATCAGACCACATGACCTTCTCCCATTCCTCCTCTGGATCATCCAGATGGTCATTGGCAAACTTCAGACGGGCCTGGACATGCGCCTGCTTGAGCAGGGGGACCTTGTGTGCGCTGCAGGATTTTAATCCATGACGGCTTAGTGTGTTACTAATGGTTTTCTTTGAGACTGTGGTCCCAGCTCTCTTCAGGTCATTGACCAGGTCCTGCCGTGTAGTTCTGGGCTGATCCCTCACCTTCCTCATGATCATTGATGCCCCACGAAGTGAGATCTTGCATGGAGCCCCAGACCGAGGGTGATTGACCATCATCTTGAACTTCTTCTATTTTCTTCTATTTTCTAATAATTGCGCCAACAGTTGTTGCCTTCTCACCAAGCTGCTTGCCTATTGTCCTGTAGCCCATCCCAGCCTTGTGCAGGTCTACAATTTTATCCCTGATGTCCTTACACAGCTCTCTGGTCTTGGCCATTGTGGAGAGGTTGGAGTCTGTTTGATTGAGTGTGTGGACAGGTGTCTTTTATACAGGTAACGAGTTCAAACAGGTGCAGTTAATACAGGTAATGAGTGGAGAACAGGAGGGCTTCTTAAAGAAAAACTAACAGGTCTGTGAGAGCCGGAATTCTTACTGGTTGGTAGGTGATCAAATACTTATGTCATGCAATAAAATGCAAATGAATTACTTAAAAATCATACAATGTGATTTTCTGGATTTTTGTTTTACATTCCGTCTCTCACAGTTGAAGTGTACCTATGATAAAAATTACAGACCTCTACATGCTTTGTAAGTAGGAAAACCTGCAAAATCGGCAGTGTATCAAATACTTGTTCTCCCCACTGTACATATGAGATGAGTAATGTAAGATATGTAAACATTATTAAAATGGCATTATTTAAAGTGGCATTGTTTAAAGTGACCAGTGATGCGTTTATTAAAGTGTCCAGTGATTGGGTCTTAATGTAGGCAGCAGCCTCTCTGAGTTAGTGATTGCTTGTTTAGCAGTCTGTTGGCCTTGAGATAGAAGCTGTTTCTCAATCTCTCGGTCCCAGCTTTGATGCACCTTATCTGGTTTGTGCTATTAAACAGGCATACATGATCATTAAATATTTCACTTATGGACTATCAGATATTAAAACATGTTACATGTTTTCTCAAATGTCAGTGAAAACAATTGGATTATAAGATGTAACTTTGTCACCTTGCAAAATGGATCATAACTTGTAGCTACACAATTCCTTTCCATTCATGACCCCCTTTCGTACAGTATTTGCTCTCGCTGATGAACGCCTGCAGGATGAGGAGGACCATGAGGTCATGGAATTCTTAGAGCCACGTATTTTTGTCGAGGAGCTAATTGGTGAAGACGAGGACGAAGAGTATGACACACACACACACACAGGACAGACAGGTGAACATGGACAGGAAGAGAAGGAGCTGAACTGGTTCCCCTCTAACCTTCCTAGGTTGATGCTGGTAGAGGTGGCTGCTGTACATACCAAGCTGGTTCCCCTCTAACCCTCCTAGGTTGATGCTGTTAGAGGTGGCTGCTGTACATACCAAGCTGGTTCCCCTCTAACCCTCCTAGCTTGATGCTGGTAGAGGTGGCTGCTGTACATACCAAGCTGATGGTGCAGGTCGTAGAAATTCTCGAGCCTGGTCCCAGATCTGTATAAACTATCTTGCTAACTCCTAATAGTTGTCATGCCATGTTACCATAGGAGTTGGCTATTCATAGGAGTTGGCTTTACATAGCAGTTGGCTATTCATAGGAGTTGGCTTTACATAGCAGTTGGCTATTCATAGGAGTTGGCTATTCATAGGAGTTGGCTTTACATAGTAGTTGGCTTTACATAGGAGTTGGCTATATAGCACAAACGGATTGAATACCAAGCTAACATTTGGCTGATTGTCAGAACAAAAAGAGTGTAACCTTCTTCAGGCTAGGGCCCTTTTTTCAGAATTTCCGCCTGACTGACGTGCCCAAAGTAAACTGCCTGTTACTCAGGCCCAGAGGCCAGGATATGCATATTATTGGTACCATTGGATAGAAAACAATTAGAAGTTTGTAGAAATGTTAAAATAATGAATGAGACTATAACACAATTGATATGGTAGCCAAAATTCTTTTTTCAATGGAAAGCTATGGGTCCTATGTAATTCCAGCTCCCAGATTGCAATTCCTATGGCTTCCAGTAGATGTCAACAGTCTTTGTTAGAGGTTTCAGGCTTGTTTCTTCCAAAACGAGGAAGAATTTGGAGTTTTGGTACAAAGAGTCACAATGGAAAATTAGTCTGTGGGTGCGCACTTGCTAATTTTAGTTTTCTATTGAACATACTTCTTTCCGTATAAAATATTATAGTTTATTTACATTTTAGGGTATCTGAGGATTAAGTAGAAACAAAGTTTGACTTGTTTGAACAAAGTTTAGCAGTAACTTTTTGGACTCCTTTGTCTGCATGTTGAATGATTGGATTACTGAAATCGATGGCACCAACTAAACTGACTTTTTGGGATATAAAGAAGGATTTTATCTAACAAAACGACCATTCATGTTGTTGCTGGGTCCCTTGGGATTGCAGACAGAGGACGATTTTCAAAAAGTATGTGACAATGTTGTGTTAGGAGGTAGGTGAAGGAGTTAAGCGCAGGAGAGCAGAGATGTCTGAGATGTGTACTTTTAATAGGCAAGTCCACCAAATACAGGGATGGCACAATACAAAAGTCAAAACGCCCTCGACAACAGAGACACCCGTTAGTCACGCAAGGAGGAACAAACAAAGCTCCTAAATAACACACTCTTATAAATGCGTGAAACAAAAAATAGTCACAACCTCACCGAGCTACATCACAAATAAAATAATCCCACACAAACCTAAGCAGGCAACAGGGGTAATTATACACACAGAAATTAAGGCAAATGAAACCAGGTGTGAAAGAACCAAAGACAAAACAAACAGAAAAGGAAAAAAGGATCGGTGATGGCTAGTAGACCGGCGACGCCGACCGCCGAGCACAGCCCGAACAGGGAGAGGAACTACCTTCGGTGGAAGTCGTGACAAAGTAAGTGATTATTTAATCGCTATTTGTGATTTTATGAAGCCTGTGCTGGTTGAAAAATATGTTGATGTGTGGCGCCGTCCTCAAACAATCACATGGTTTGCTTTCGCTGTAAAGCCTATTGTAAATCGGACAACGCAGTTAGATTAACAAGAATTTAAGCTTTTAACCGATATGAGACACTTGTATGTCCAGCTCCTGGCTGGCTGGCTCTGGCAGCTCCTGGCTGGCTGGCGGCTCTGGCAGCTCCTGGCTGGCTGGCGGCTCTGGCAGCTCCTGGCTGGCTGGCGGCTCTGGCAGCTCCTGACTGACGGACGGCTCTAGCGGCTCCTGACTGACGGCGGACGGCAGCTCAGACGGCGCTGGGCAGGCAGGCAACTCAGACTGCGCTGGGCAGGCAGGCAGCTCAGACGGCGCTGGGCAGGCAGGCAGCTCAGACGGCGCTGGGCAGGCAGGCAGCTCAGACGGCGCTGGGCAGATGAGAGACTCTGGCTGCGCTGGAGAAGAGGAAGGCTCTGGCAGCACTGGAGAAGAGGAAGGCTCTGGCAGCGCTGGACAGGCGGGAGCAACTGTAGAGAGAACCCGGAGAGACAGCCTGGTGCGGGGGGCTGCCACCGGAGGACTGGTACGTGGAGGTGGCACCGGATATACCGGACCGTGAAGGAGTACAACAGCTCTTGAGCACCGAGCCTGCCCAACCTTACCTGGTTGAATGTTCCCCGTAGCCCTGCCAGTGCGGCGAGGTGGAATAGCCCGCACTGGGCTATGCTGGAGAACCGGGGACACCATTCGTAAGGCTGGTGCCATGTACACCGGCCCGAGGAAACGCACTGGAGACCAGATGTGTTGAGCCGGCTTCATGGCACCCGGCTCGATGCCCAAACCAGCCCGGCCAGTTCGGCGAGGTGGAATAGCCCGCACTGGGCTACGCACGCGTACTGGGGACACCGTGTGCTCCACCGCATAACACGGTGCCTGACCAGTACGACGCCCTCTCACTCCACGGTAAGCACGGGGAGTTGGCTCAGGTCTACTACCCGGCTTAGCCACACTCCGCGTGTTCCCCCCCCCAATAAATTTTTGGGTCTGACTCTCGGGCTTCCAACCGCGTCGCCGCGCTGCCTCCTCATACCAGCGCCTCTCTGCCTTCGCTGCCTCCAACTCTGCTTTGGGACGGCGACACTCCTCTGGCTCTGCCCAGGGTCCTTTGCCGTCCAGGATCTCCTCCCAAGTCCATGAGTCCTGTGCCTTCTGCCGCTGTTGCTGCTGTCCTTTACCACTCTGCTTGGTCCTTTGGTGGTGGGTATTTCTGTAACGGCAGTCTATTTCGTCCTCCTCATCGGACGAGGAGAGGCGAGAAGGATCGGAGGACCAATGTGCAGAGTGGTAAGTTTCCATGATTTTAATAACACGAAAACAAGACATGATACAAAATAAACAAAAGAACTAACCGTAACAGTCCCATGTGGCACAAACACTGACACAGGAAACAAACACCCACAAACCAAACGTGAAACCCCGGCTGCCTAAGTATGATTCTCAATCAGGGACAACGATTGACAGCTGCCTCTGATTGAGAATCATACCAGGCCGAACACAAAATCCCAACATTGAAAAACACACATAGACAACCCACCCCAACTCACGCCCTGACCATACTAAATAAATACAAAACAAGGGAAATAAGGTCAGGAACGTGACAGTTTTACTCCATGTGTAACTCTGTGTTGTTGTATGTGTCGAACTGGTTTGCTTTATCTTGGCCAGGTTCGCAATTGTAAATGAGAACTTGTTCTCAACTTGCCTACCTGGTTAAATAAAGGTGAAATAAAAATAAATAAAATACAATTCTAGTGAAATGATGATCGATCCTTGGCTGCTGTTTGACAAATAAATACTCTTGCTCTTGTCCATAATAATCTCATCGTGTAGGCTAGTCCAATAATTGATTTAAATAATACTGGAAGACAACACAAAAAAAAAATGTTTAATCTAAATTCAAAATTACAGTTTCGGGTGAAATCCTATACAACACGACACAGACTATTTTCAAGTATTGTGGTGGCAGAATCATGTTATGGGTATGCTTGTCACCAGCAGGGACTGGGGAGTTTGTCAGGATCTAAATAAATATGATCAGGTAATTATTGTATTATTACATTGAAAGGTTAACAAACCAAATTGAACAGGTGTAAAACAATCTGGTTCCTGGTCCAGGTTTTCGTCAGCCTTGTGAAACCAGAAGGACCAGACTGCGGTGACATTTCAAATCAAATCGAATCAAATTGTATTGGTCACATACACCAGGGGTTCTTGAACTTTTTTCAGCCTGGGACCCAAATTAGAAATTCTGTGTTTTCCTGGGACGCAAGCTTTGGAAAATATGCAACTATACGTAAATATCAGTACATTTCATTTGTTACGGCAGATTTCCTCCTCTTCGTCAGAAGAGGAGGTGTAGGGATCGGACCTAAACGCAGAGTGGAAAGTGTCCATGTTTTATTAACAATTAAACTGAACACTAAACGAAACAAAATAGCAAAAGAGAATCTAACCGACAAACAGTCCCGTGTGGCACAACTACATACACGGAAAACAAACACCCACAAACCACACGTGAAACCCCGGCTGCCTAAGTATGATTCTCAATCAGGGACAACGATTGACAGCTGCCTCTGATTGAGAATCATACCAGGCCGAACACAAAAAACCCAACATAGAAAACACACATAGACAACCCACCCCAACTCACGCCCTGAACATACTAAATAAATACAAAATAAGGGAAAATAAGGTCAGGAACGTGACATCATTGCCCTTATGCCTAAAACAAATGAACTATAGACAGAAACAAATAACAATGACATTAAATATCCATATAAATATCTATTCACGTTTATTTTCCCCAATTAAAAACACTCTTACATATCTGTATAGGTTGGAATTTGTGCTGTTAAAATACAATAAATAATTTTTATTCTGAACTGGAATAAACTGATCCCTCACATCACACACACACACACACACACACACACACACACACACACACACACACACACACACACACACACACACACACACACAAAGTCCTAATGAGAGGTGTGTGGCTGGTTGAAGTTTTCAACAAGCATGTCTATTCTGGGCTCTGTTTTTAACAGTACAACACTGAGGTGGATGCTCAGCCTTAAAATTGTTTCTGTACTTGTTTTTAAAAGTATGTCAGAGTTGAGAACCCTGACTCGCATAGGTGTGTGTGCTGCCAAACTGGATCAGAACATCTCCTGCTTTCTCTCAGTCAGGAGGCAGGAAGCCACCTCCTGTTGTAGATGAGCAACTCAGAACTGTGTGAGTGTGTTTCCCTCAAACAGCATCTTGCTTCAATCAGTTTATTCCAGTTAAGAATACAAATTATTACATGTATTTGAACAGCAACAGTTACAACCTAGACTTTCTTTCAACAATAATTTCTACAGTAAAATGTACAGTAGGCCTGATCATTGTTCATCTTCATCTGTACGGTTACTAGGGTTACACTCAGTAGCTAGCTTGCTTTGGCGAATGTTAGCTGTTAGCTGTGTACAAGGCCATGGAATTGTTTGAAAGAGAAACTCACATCTACTACTATGAGAGTTAGTTAGTACTCCCTTATTTCTGCTTATCAGCACCTGTTATAAAATGACAACAATGCCTTGCTAGCTGACTTACTTTTCCACTGTCGAAGCACTGTTTCCTGAAGCATTCTGCCCTGTTCTGAAAGAACTCCCTGGGTTTACCGTCATGCTGTGGATGTTTGGTCAGGACGTGTCGTTTTATTAATTAGTTCGTTTTGAGAGACTCATTACTAAGCACTTCCCCGCACAAAACACATGGTGGGCGCTCCTCGTTATAAATGTGTATGAAAGAGCGAGAAACTCGTCGCTGTATATGCGTTTGATGAGAATTGAGCTCAGTCAGAACCTGCAGCTATTATTAGTCCATTTGATGACAGCGGTGAGTGATGGCGAGTGGGAATGACAAGTCAGTGGCTGACAGCGCATCATCTGCTGCTGGATGACAGCGCTGCATCGTGTGTGTCGCAGAGTAATCTTCAAGAAAACTGCAGGGAAAAAATCCGGTAAACCAGCGGAGCACACAGGCATCTCTCTCTCACACTCGCTCTGCTACCAAACTAGAGACCGCTGCTTGAGCAGAGAGCGCACTGAACAGAGAGCGCACTGAACAGAGAGCGCAGATGCACTTGGCCAAATCAATTCCAGTAATTCATGAAATAATTATACATTTACTCTGACACGTTGCGACCCAACATTAACAGGTCCGTGACGACCAATAGGCTGACATACACATATTTAGCGGATGTTAATGCAGATGTAGCGAAATGTTTGTAGTCTATGTAATAACACACACACAAAAAAACGTTCTGGGCTAATAATTTTGTGAAGAAGTGAAATAGAAAGTGAGTGAGCTCGAGATCAGGCAGGTTTAATAACAAGGCTAGGGTTTTTTATTTTTGACTAACACTACTATGTCTGTTAAAGACCCCTCTCTCCTGAACCCTCTGGCCTTGGCAGAGACAAACACTTTGTAGCCTTTTACTGCGGAGGCTACCGTCCCCTGCCCCAGTCTGACCCTATTGTTCAGTGGCATAGGGCACTTCACACCTACTTATGTGTGTTAGAGCCGATTTGGACATATTTGTATAAAAGACCGAACATACAGAGCTCTATGTACGTTTGTGTAAATATATTAAATATGAATGTATATGATGAAATATTAGGTACGTAACTTTATGATTTATATTTACCTGATTTGAGATATATTCATTTGTTATTAGTGTAACTTAGTTTTTGGCTCCCCCTCTTGCCCATTCATTGTACTGTGGTAAGTGTGTTAGGATAAAGGCAGGAAGTTGGGCCTTCGGGGGGAGGAGTCCTAGCTAAATGCGGGAGCGGTATAGTCTTTTGACCAGAAAGACATACAAACAGGTCATATTATGTATTTGCATTGTCAAGTAATCTATGCTTTAAGTTGATTGGATAATCATTTTTTTGTTAGATATAAGAAGAATATACATTTTTGTTGCACCATATCCCTGGATCTCAGTGAATGTTTTGGCCATTTGGAAACTTTGGAGTGTTGCGTACGAAACAACCCCGCTTTCAGGCTAGGGCAGTGTTAGCAACCAGGTTCCCAGGGAACTCAGTCAGCTGACCATGGCCAGCGAATCACCAGCTCTACCTGCTGGGGTTAACAGACCCACGATTCCTGCTTGTGCTTTAGTTGCTCCCTAGGAGGGCAGGTTGAGAAGGTATCTGTAAACTCCTGTCCTCCACTGCAACTCATCACTGGACCTTTCCTGAACAGACAATACTTCCCCGACCGCGTGTTAGTGCGTCACTGAACATATTAGGGTTCATGTGTATATCTAATCTGTCCGTAAGTTATAAGCTCCACATTACTATGTAACTGCATTCTTATACAGGCCTTATTGATGTTAGTATGCTGGTATTTCATGCCTGTGTACCAGCCCTATTGCGTATTGTGTTTATCTCGTCCATATGTGACATAGTTCATAGCCCTAGGACCGAGTTTGGGAAACCCTGCACTACAACACTACACTACGTATATATTATACCTTCAAACAGAGGAGCTGGAACAGTTGCACCTGTATTTAACCGACACGTCTATCAGTCACTCTTTTCCAATGTCTGCATCTGAAAGTCGCCCTATTTACAATAAAGTGCGTGTGCACTACTTCTGACCCAATAGGGAATAGGGTGCCATTTCAGACACAGACAATATCTTTATTAGCTTCCCTGTCCGTCTGGCTCACTTTACCAGAAGATGCTTCCCTGTCCATCTGGCTCACTTTACCAGAAGATGCTCCCCTGTCCATCTGGCTCACTTTACCAGAAGATGTTTCCCTGTCCATCTGGCTCACTTTACCAGAATATGCTTACCTGTCCATCTGGCTCACTTTGCCAGAAGATGCTTCCCTGTCCATCTGGCTCACTTTACCAGAAGATGTTTCCCTGTCCATCTGGCTCACTTTACCAGAAGATGCTTACCTGTCCATCTGGCTCACTTTACCAGAAGATGCTTCCCTGTCCATCTGGCTCACTTTACCAGAAGATGCTTCCTTATCCATCTGGCTCACTTTACCAGAAGATGCTTCCCTGTCCATCTGGCTCACTTTGCCAGAAGATGCTTCCCTGTCCATCTGGCTCACTTTACCAGAAGATGCTTACCTGTCCATCTGGCTCACTTTGCCAGAAGATGCTTCCCTGTCCATCTGGCTCACTTTACCAGAAGATGCTCCCCTGTCCATCTGGCTCACTTTACCAGAAGATGCTTCCCTGTCCATCTGGCTCACTTTACCAAAAGATGCTCCCCTGTCCATCTGGCTCACTTTACCAAAATATGCTTCCCTGTCCATCTGGCTCACTTTACCAGAAGATGCTCCCCTGTCCATCTGGCTCACTTTACCAGAAGATGTTTCCCTGTCCATCTGGCTCACTTTACCAGAAGATGCTTACCTGTCCATCTGGCTCACTTTACCAGAAGATGCTTCCCTGTCCATCTGGCTCACTTTACCAGAAGATGCTTCCTTATCCATCTGGCTCACTTTACCAGAAGATGCTTCCCTGTCCATCTGGCTCACTTTACCAGAAGATGTTTCCCTGTCCATCTGGCTCACTTTACCAGAATATGCTTACCTGTCCATCTGGCTCACTTTGCCAGAAGATGCTTCCCTGTCCATCTGGCTCACTTTACCAGAAGATGTTTCCCTGTCCATCTGGCTCACTTTACCAGAAGATGCTTACCTGTCCATCTGGCTCACTTTACCAGAAGATGCTTCCCTGTCCATCTGGCTCACTTTACCAGAAGATGCTTCCCTGTCCATCTGGCTCACTTTACCAGAAGATGCTTCCCTGTCCATCTGGCTCACTTTACCAGAAGATGCTTACCTGTCCATCTGGCTCACTTTGCCAGAAGATGCTTCCCTGTCCATCTGGCTCACTTTACCAGAAGATGCTCCCCTGTCCATCTGGCTCACTTTACCAGAAGATGCTTCCCTGTCCATCTGGCTCACTTTACCAAAAGATGCTCCCCTGTCCATCTGGCTCACTTTACCAAAATATGCTTCCCTGTCCATCTGGCTCACTTTACCAGAAGATGCTTACCTGTCCACCTGGCTCACTTTGCCAGAAGATGTTTCCCTGTCCATCTGGCTCACTTTACCAGAAGATGCTCCCCTGTCCATCTGGCTCACTTTACCAGAAAATGCTTCCCTGTCCATCTGGCTCACTTTACCAAAAGATGCTCCCCTGTCCATCTGGCTCACTTTACCAAAATATGCTTCCCTGTCCATCTGGCTCACTTTACCAAAATATGCCTCCCTGTCCATCTGGCTCACTTTACCAAAATATGCTTCCCTGTCCATCTGGCTCACTTTACCAGAAGATGCTTACCTGTCCATCTGGCTCACTTTACCAGAAGATGCTTCCTTATCCATCTGGCTCACTTTACCAGAAGATGCTTCCCTGTCCATCTGGCTCACCTTACCAGAAGATGCTTCCCTGTCCATCTGGCTCACTTTACCAGAAGATGCTTCCCTGTCCATCTGGCTCACTTTATCAGAATATGCTTCCCTGTCCATCTGGCTCACTTTACCAGAAGATGCTTCCCTGTCCATCTGGCTCACTTTACCAGAAGATGCTTCCCTGTCCATCTGGCTCACTTTACCAGAAGATGCTTCCCTGTCCATCTGGCTCACTTTACCAGAAGATGCTTCCCTGTCCATCTGGCTCACTTTACCAGAAGATGCTTCCCTGTCCATCTGGCTCACTTTACCAGAAGATGCTTCCCTGTCCATCTGGCTCACTTCATCAGAAGATGGTTTCCTGTCCATCTGGCTTACTTTACCATAATATGCTTCCCTGTCCATCTGGCTCACTTTACCAGAAGATGCTTCCCTGTCCATCTGGCTCACCTTACCAGAAGATGCTTCCCTGTCCATCTGGCTCACTTTACCAGAAGATGCTTCCCTGTCCATCTGGCTCACTTTACCAGAAGATGTTTCCCTGTCCATCTGGCTCACTTTACCAGAAGATGGCAGCGGTGAGCTGTGGACCATCATGAAATGGGCAGGGTGCTGTTCCCAACTTCCTAGTGGGTGAAAACCTGAGGGGAGCGGAGACAATGGCTCTGTCCAAATGGGCACCCTACTCCCAGCGGCTCTGGTCAAAGGTTGTGCACTATATAGGGTTCTGGTCTAAAGTAGTGCACTATATAGGGAATAGGGCTCTGGTCTAAAGTAGTGCACTATATAGGGAATAGGGCTCTGGTCTAAAGTAGTGCACTATATAGGGAATAGGGCTCTGGTCTAAAGTAGTGCACTACATAGGGAATAGGGCTCTGGTCTAAAGTAGTGCACTATATAGGGAATAGAGTGCCATTTGAGACAAGTCCAAGAGATTCAAACTCAGGACCCATAGCAGCCTATAGTTACAGTTATTTACCCTGACAACTCAGGACCCATAGCAGCATGTACAGCTACTAACCCTGACAACTCAGGACCCATAGCAGCATAGTTACACAGCTATTTACCCTGACAACTCAGGACCCATAGCAGCATAGTTACACAGCTATTTACCCTGCCAACTCAGGACCCATAGCAGCATAGTTACACAGCTACTTACCCTAAGAACGACTCAAACAAAACCAGGATATGAAGATGATTAATAGTCAGTTGGGGAATCGTATAAGAAGGTATTCTCTTTGCATGTCCAAACAAAATTCCTTGTTCAACACAAACGGCTGTTTGAGAGGGCGTGGTGAATCAAGGTGTGGGCATACTGTTGTCATATAGGTTCATTCACTGTAAACACATGTACAACTCCCGATTCTAGCCGCAATGTAAACTGCATCTTGTCTAATACTGTATATCATTTAAAAACTGATTTCTTGGCGCCTCCCGAGTGGCGCAGCGGTCTAGGCACTGCAGTGCTTGAGGTGTCACTACAGATCCGGGTTCAATCCCGGGCTGTGTGACAGCTGGCCACGACCGGGAGACCCATGAGGCGATGCACAATTTTCCCAGCGTCTTCCGGGTTAGGGGAGGGTTTGTCCGACCAGGATGTACTTGTCCCATTGCGCTCTAGCGAATCCTGTGCCGGGCGCATGCACGCTGACACGGTCGCCAGTTGTACAGTGTTTCCTCTGACACATTGGTGCGGCTGGCTTCCGGGTTAAGCGAGCAGTGTGTCAAGAAGCAGTGCAGGGTCGTGTTTCGGAGGACGCATGGCTCTCGACCTTCGCCTCTCACGAGTCCGTTCGGGAGTTGCAGCGATGGGACAAGACTGTAACTACCAATTGGGTAAAAAAGAAATATATACATTTATAAGATTTCTTGAGTGTTCTCAAAAGGTTGTGTGACTCGTTAATGGCCGAAACGTCAGGATATTAATATTTAGATCAATACGGTACCAAGTTTTGTGAGCGAGATGCCTTTTCCTTCCTAAATTCCTATAAACTCCTCTTATTTAAGGCCGTGGTCTTCATACCCTCGTGCTATTATTGTCCATATGGTTTTAATTAATTCAACCAAACTCATGAACTAAAATGAACAGAAAGAGAATACAGTACTTTAAATCCTGGTTGGACCACCAGGGAGAACTGTTGCTGTGTGTGTTGGCATAGGATACATCCTCAAGGCCCCTCTGTAATCTTTATATGACAGCTCCAAAGAGCTTCCTTTACTTTCTCAAGATAACATTCCCTTTTAGCCAGAGCAGGGGAGGAGAAGGGAGAGACAAAAGTGGCATTTGTGGTTTGAACCAGGGAAACAGTGCCCAAGCCATCTGCTGTCAACATTCTGCTGTCAACATTCTCCTGTCAACATTCTGCTGTCGGCATTCTGCTGTCAACATTCTGCTGTCAACATTCTGTTGTCAACATTCTGTTGTCAACATTCTGCTGTCAGCATTCTGCTGTCAACATTCTGCTGTCAACATTCTGCTGTTAACATTCTGCTGTCAACATTTTGCTGTCAACATTCTGCTGTCAACATTCTGCTGTCAACATTCTGCTGTTAACATTCTGCTGTCAGCATTCTGCTGTCAACATTCTGCTGTCAACATTCTGCTGTCAACATTCTGCTGTCAACATTTTGCTGTCAACATTCTGCTGTCAACATTTTGCTGTCAACATTTTGCTGTCAACATTCTGCTGTGTTGATCATGTTCTTAAGCATATTTTTAAAGTTATTTTTCTTCTTGTTTGTCTTTTTATTCTCAGCCCAACATGTGGGTAATGCCGTTGAGCAGTAGTTACTGTACACACGTGAATAAGCTATACATACTGTATAGGACCGGTTTTGCAGACACGGAAATAAGTCTTGTCTGGGACTAAAAAAACACTTTCAAATGGAGACTTCTGAGTGTCTATGAAACCGGTCCATAGGACACATTACCCAAGATACTTAAAAAACTGACAATATCATCATCATCAGTGAGAGACATGTGTAAGTCCAAAATGGCACCCTATTCCCTATATAGTGCACTAAGATTGACTAGGGCCCTTTTGAAGTAGTGCACTATTTAGAGAACAGGGTGCCATTTGGGCCTATTGTGTAATAAGGGAACTGAAATCTACAGTTGTTCCAGGATAATTCGGCTGTACTGCTGATGTAGAATAATTACAGGGCCTGTCTTGGCATGGTGAGCTAAGGCACAGTAATGAGTTTTCACTAAGAGATCATTTGAGGAACCACTGTTGATTTAGCATGTGCTTGTGTTTTAAGTTCAAATAAATATACAGCGCCAGTCAAATGTTTGAACACACCTACTCATTCCAGGGTTTGTTTATTTTTTTTACTATGTTCTACATTGTAGAATAATAGTGAAGACATCAAAACTAATGAAATGACACATATGGAATCATGTAGTAACCAAAAAAAAGTGTTCAACATGCCAAGACTGTGCAAAGCTGTCATCAAGGCAAAGGGTGGTTACTTTGAAGAATGTCTAAATATATTTGATGAAAGAGTAGGTGTCCAAACTTTTGACTGGTACCACACAGACACCGACACACACACACACACAATATATATACAGTATATATATAAATAACGACATGGTTGATGTTTTAAGGGTTGGGCCAGTGACCGAAAGGTTGCCGGATCGACTCCCCGAGCTGACAAGGTAAAAATCTGTCGTTCTGCCCCTGAACAAGGCAGTTAACCC
The DNA here is from genome assembly GCF_045679555.1 of Salvelinus alpinus. Lineage (NCBI taxonomy): Eukaryota > Metazoa > Chordata > Actinopteri > Salmoniformes > Salmonidae > Salvelinus > Salvelinus alpinus. The sequence goes on along the minus strand of NC_092100.1, from coordinate 6,007,271 downwards.
ACTGTTCCCCTGGGCGTCGATTATGTCGATTACGGCACCCCTCCCCGCCCCTATCTGATTCAGAGGGGTTGGGTTAAATGCGGAAGACACATTTCAGTTGTCCCCCTTTCCCCTTTATGTACCAGATGTGTATTTGTAAAGACTACACTTAATATAGAAGAGGAACTTGAATTTCACTCAATTATATTCTATTTCCTTCCATTCAAATAGCAATTCTGTATCCTGTTGACTACTTCAATTGAAAAATTCAACAACTGGAATTTAGACTTTTTTTCCAAACTTTTGACCGGTACTGTATATATATTTAAATTACATTCATTCAAAAAAAAAAGGTCTGGATCGTTCTCCACACTCTCCTGATTCAGAATATACTATTTTAATTGTCATACTGTAGTTATAGACGAGAGAACTGAATATATCCAATATAAAACTAGTTGTATACCTGCAGGAATCATATACCTACCGGCTCTCTAAAAAGTTAACAATACTTTCCTGTCGATATTTTGTCTCTAATTTCGAGCAGCTGAATGCCAAACCTCACAGACAACCAGGAGAGTAAATTCAAATCTACTTTTATTCTACATTTTGTCTTGTAAGGTACATTTACACGATGTTGTACTCAAATGTTTCAGGCTATAAACCAATTCATTGTGTATTACAGCCTGATTTAATCCGACTACCAATAGAAGTTTCTGTGTAGTGATAATGTAGGTCAATGTATAATCAGGGTAGGTCAAATTGGGCTCCCTGGCGCAGTGGTCTAAGGCACTGCATCTCAGTCCCTGGTTCGAATCCAGGCTGTATCACATCCAGGCGTGATTGGGAGTCCCATAGGGCAGCGCACAATTGACCCAGCCTTGTCCGGGGTAGGCTGTCATTGTAAATAAGAATTTGTTCGGAACTGACTTGGCTAGTTAAGTAAAGGTTAAATATATTTATATTTTTTAAATCAGCCAATAACTCAAGGAATATGAATTTGGCATTGCAAGGGAGCCGGTGTGCACCGTGACGGTGAACAAACCAATGCAATTCTACGCTCGTGGAGAGACATTCAATAATCCCTCTTTTTCGAAACGCCCTCAACGCGAGGGAGGAGGTAGGGAAGTAGCTTTCTGGTGACAGAGAGGACCATAAACGGCGATCGAGGTGGAGGCGCAGGCGGATTAGAGCCAGCGCCAGGCAGGCGGGTTGTTTGTGATTAACTGCTGCTGGGGACTGGGGTATGGAGATGTTGCGTCGCTCCTCAGTATTCGCGGCAGAAGTGATGGAAGTATTTGACCGATCCCCCACAGACAAGGAGCTGGTGTCACAGGCGAAGGCGCTATGCAGGGATTTCATCCATTCCAGGCTGAACAGGACCGGGATTGGGTGGTCGAAGCCCGAGCATCAGCTGTCGGCATCAGGTGGGACGCTTGGAGAGATCTCCTCTGTCCTCATGTGGTTAGGTAAGAACGCAGTTTGTGTATATTGGTGGGCTACTGTGTCTGTCTGAATGACAGGCTGCGTACCTATAAGGGCTGTACATCCTATTTTAGACCATGTTAGAAAGCACTTGGTAATAGATTGTCTACAATGTCCAAATATTATAAACGGAACGATAGTTTTTCAGCCAGTAACGCATGTTATAGGATGTCCATCCATAAAATTATGATTTAATTAAAGATTTATACACATATGTCCATTCAATAGAAAATTCGGTCAGAAAAACAATTGTCCAAAACCCCGTGTCTATCAAAAGTTAAGACGATTTACTGAGAATTTAGTATGTTTAGAGTGAATGGATGGCATCACAGGCATGATCAAAAAGTGGTCTTTTCTCCGCGACAGAACGGTACTAACTTAAAACATCAACTGACAAAATATATAGTAACTAATGGATGCAGATTCGTGAGTTAAAACATGAGTGATAACATTGGCTTAAATATATATTAACAAAGCTAACAGACTGAATTTCAATATCCACTTTCCGCGAAGACAATCTGTTCTTGTTTTCATTGTGTATTTCTGAGTCTTTCCCTTTAAATCGCCATAGAAACGGCCCCACTCAAAGTAGATTGATCGCCAATATTTTGGCTTCATTGCCAAGGTGCTGGATGAGAAAAGATGAAAGCATCAATTAGATTTTGATTAATCCAACTACATTTTGACAACTACGTTTTGACATTAATTTCGTAGCACCCTCTTGAAGTGAGTTTTTCCTCAAGTCCTTTCTCCGTCAGTACTCCATATTACGGAACGAATACGGTACCGCTAGTTCTCTTGCTGCAAGGAAGTATAGAAATGTAGCATTTTTCCGTAGGGATTCTTTAAGAAGACATTTAAGAAAATCCACTGAATTGTCAACAGTGACACTCAAATTGCCTCCCGTTTGATGTAATTAACAACAATACTTTTTCTGCTATCTTTTACAGCAAAACATTTACAAAATTACATGGGGGCTAACAGGCTAATATTACATTTTGGTTGAAGGAGAAACAGAAAAAGAGACTGTATGATCTGTGATCTTAATTCTGTCTAATTCAAGGTGAGAAATGCAGCATGTCTTCATTGGAAATCTATATTTTCTAGGTACCCAAACTATGATGCAAAACTGAAACCTAGCCACTCATCTCCTAGCATCAGGAGCTAGCTACACACGTTTTTAGCTAACGTTGTGTCCAGACAACATTGACACTCAATATATTTTTGTTCTCAGCCATATCTAAACCATATTCAAAATGGAATTTAAGACGTACGAGTTACAAGAGTGTATGTAAACGTCTGACCCACTGGGAACGTGATGAAATAAATAAAAGCTGAAATAAATCATTCTCTACTATTATTCTGACATTTCACAATTTTAAAATAAAGTGGTGATCCTAACTGACCTAAAACAGGGAATTTTTACTAGGATTAAATGTCAGGAATTGTGAAAAACTCAGTTTAAATGTATTTGGCTAAGGTGTATGTAAACTTCCGACTACAACTGTATACACATACTAATCGGGGGGAATGGGAACCAGGTGTGCGTAATGAGACAAGACAGTCCGGGGTTGGTGGTGATGATCCAGTTCAGTGACTCCTAGAAGGCCGGTGACGTAGACCTCCGGAGCTGGTGAACGGAATGAGCAGCAGTACTCTGGGGGGGATTCGTGACAAGCCAGCTATCTAAACTTGTAGTAATCATGACCGAATACCAACTGGGCATGCAGGGCATGTGCCCAGGGGCTCTTGCATCGAGTCTGTTGATCTGCTAATCTTCATCGTGAATCTCCAGCCCTCGGGGGCATGATTGGTGTCACACTTTTTTTCTCCTAGAGATTCACCTGGAAAAACACATATATATATATATATAGTGTCACAAGACTTTGTTTGCAAACTGTAGCAACACTAACACCTTTATTTTAAACAAGCAAATCTCTCATATCTAACCTGTGGTCGGCAAAGAAAGCGAACAGGTTTAGGTAACAAACATTGACTGAATTATAGTCCATGTGTTCATAGAGTTTAATCATGTCTACATGCAGTAGCCAGGGAGAGGTGAGGTGGGGAATGTGATTAGTCTAGACAGAACAGTATTTCTGGTTTTTCCCCAAGCACTACACAGCTGATCCAAATGATCAACATCAAGTGTCAAAATGATTTGAATCAGAAACAGTACCTCTTCCTCGACTGTTGCTGTCCCACACTGGGCTGTACTTGTACTCCTCAGTCTTTCTTCAGTGAGACGAGGTGGTGGCATTGGGGGGGGGGGGGGGTTGCCCTCGGTCTCATTTATCCGAGGCAGGCCTCTCCAGAGGAACACTGAGGGGGAGGATAGTGGGATAGATGGGACGGAGAGAAAATTGACATGGTCTTATCAGTAAGGTATGCTATCAGTAAGGTATGCTATTCAATGACTACAGCTCAGCATTCAACACTATAGTGCCCTCAAAGCCCAATCTAAAGATTGGAAAGCTTCCGTGGTCATCCCCCTCTTCAAAGGGGGTGACACTCTAGATCCAAACTGTTACAGACCTATATCCATCCTGCCCTGCCTTTCTAAAGTCTTCGAAAGCCAAGTTAATAAACAGATCACTGACCATTTCGATTCCCACCATACCTTCTCCGCTGTGCAATCCGGTTTCCGAGCTGGCCACGGGTGCATCTCAGCCACGCTCAAGGTACTAAACGATATCATAACCACCATCGAAAAAAGATTGTAACGTGCAGCCGTCTTCATCGACCTGGCCAAGGCTTTCGACTCTGTCAATCACCGTATTCTTATCGGCAGACTCAACAGCCTTGGTTTCTCAAATGACTGCCTCGCCTGGTTCACCAACTACTTCTCAGACAGAGTTCAGTGTGTCAAATCAGAGGGCCTGTTGTCCGGACCTCTGGCAGTCTCTATGGTGGTACCACAAGGTTAAATTCTCGGGCCGACTCTTTTTCTCTGTATATATCAACGATGTTGCTATTGCTGCGGGTGATTCCCTGATCCACCTCTATGCTGACGACATCATTCTGTATACATCTGGCTCTTTGGACATTGTGTTAACTAACCTCCATACGAGCTTCAATGCCATACAACACTCCTTCCGTGGCCTCCAACTGCTGTTAAACGCTAGTAAAACTAAATGAATGCTTTTCAAACGTTCACTGCCCGCACCCGCCTGCCCGACTAGCATCACTACTCTGGACGGCTCTGACTTACAATATGTGGACAACTACAAATACCTAGGTGTCTGGTTAGACTGTAAACTCTCCTTCCAGACTCATATTAAACATCCCCAATCGAAAAATTAAATCTAGAATCATCTTTCTATTTCGCAACAAAGCCTCCTTCACTCACGCCGCCAAACATACCCTAGTAAAACTATCCTAGGGATCCTCGTCTTCGGTGATGTAATTTACAAAATAGCCTCCAACACTCTACTCAGCAAAATGGATGCAGTCTATCGCAGTGCTATCCGTTTTGTCACCAAAGCCCCATATACCACCCACCACTGCGACCTGTATGCTCTAATCGGCTAGCCCTCGCTACATATTCGTCTCCAGACCCACTGGCTCCAGGTCATCTATAAGTCTTTGCTAGGTAAAGCTCCGCCTTATCTCAGCTCACTGGTCACGATAACAACACCCACCCGTAGCACGCGCTCCAGCAGGTATATCTCACTGGTCATCCCCAAAGCCAAAACCTCCTTTGGCCACCTTTCCTTACAGTTCTCTGCTGCCAATGACTGGAACGAATTGCAAAAATCGATGAAGCTGGTGACGTATATTTCCCTCACTAACTTTAAACATCAGCTATCTGAGCAGCTAACCGATCGCTGCAGCTGTACATAGCCCATCTGTAAATAGCCATCCAATCTACCTACCTCATCCCCATATTGTTTTTATTTTCTTTCTGCCCTTTTGCACACTAGTATTTCTACTTGCACATCATCATCTGCACATCTATCATTCCAGTGTAAATTTGCTAAATTGTAATTACTTGACCTATTTATTGTCTTACTTCCTCATGCCATTTGCACACACTGTATATAGACTTTCTTTTTTTCTATTGTGTTATTGACTGTACACTTGATTATTCCATGTGTAACTCTGTGTTGTTGTTTGTGTCGAACTGCTTTGCTTTATCTTGGCCAGGTCGCAATTGTAAATGATAACTTGTTCTCAACTAGCCTACCTGGTTAAATAAAGGTGAAATAAAACATTTATAAAAATAAAAAATCCTGACGGGTTGCATCACTGCCTGGTATGTCAACTGCTCGGCCTCCGACCGCAAGGCACTACAGAGGGTAGTGCGAACGGCCCAGTACATCACTGGGGCCAAGCTTCCTGCCATCCAGGACCTCTATACCAGGCGGTGTCAGAGGAAGGCCCTAAAAATTGTCGAAGGCTCCAGCCACCCCAGTCATAGACTGTTCTCTCTGCTAGCGCACTGCAAGCGGTACCGGAGCGCCAAGTCTAGGTCCAAGAGGCTTCTTAACAGCTTCTACCCCCAAGACATAAGACTCCTGAACACCTAATCAAATGGCTACCCAGACTATTTGCAAACCGACTCAATCTTTTATAACGCTAGCCAGCTTCAGTTAGCTTCAAAGTCAAGCTTCATCCGTACTACGACGGTGGATTATGCTCGCCCGACCGCTTACAGCTAACTCCAGCAGGCTTGTAACTGCGTGTGCATGTCACACATGTCGAATGCCAAACTCTTCATTGAAACATTGCTGAAACAAGTCAGTGCCACATTTACATTTGTGACGAAATCGAAATGAAGTAAAGTAATCTTGCAAATTCAACAGACTATGGTGTGAAATAGGCTCTTAGAAGTGTCGTCTTTATTTTATTACTTATTTTAATGCCGTCTTCGGTGTGCTTATGGGGTGGCAGGTAGCCTAGTGGTTAGAGCGTTGGGCCAATACCCGAAAGGTTGCTAGATCGAGTCCCTGAGCTGACAAGGTAAAAAGCTGTCGTTCTGCCCCTGAACAAGGCAGTTGACTCGCTGTTCCTAGGCTGTCATTGTAAATAAGAATTTGTTCTTAACTGACTTGCCTAGTTAAATAAAAATGATCAACGCACAACCACATTTTCCCACTCCTATCTGTGGAACAGCTTGTTGTGTTCTGGCTATAGACATACAGTATAATCCGTGGAAGGGGTTTGAACCTATAACCCTGGCAATTTGACTATTAATCTCATGGGTACAATAGCAATGGTTGCCAGTCTTAACTTGAATGGGAACTGCCATCTATGGATTATACAGTGTTATTCAGACCCCTTGACTTTTTCCACCGTTTTTAATACATTACAGCCTTATTCTAAAATGTATTACAAAATATATGTTTTCTCATCAATCTACACACATTACCTCATAATGACAAAGCAAAAACAGGTTTTTCGAAAATTTATGAAAAATGCAAAACGGAAATAACACATTTACATAAGTATTCAGACCCTTTACTGAGTACTTTGTTGAAGCACCTTTGGCAGCGATTACAGACTCGAGTCTTCTTGGGTGTGACACTACAAGCTTGGCAAACCTGTATTTGGGGAGTTTCTCCTATTCTTCTCTAGAATGCTTGGCATTTAGGCTAAAGAGTTCAATCTTGCTTTCTTCAGACCAGAGAATGTTGTTTCTCATGGTCTGAGTCCTGTAGGTGCCTTTTGGCAAACTCCAAGTGGGCTGTCACGTGCCTTTAACTGAGGAGTGGCTTCCATCTGGCCACTCTTCCATAAAGGCCTGATTGGTGGAGGGCTGCAGAGATGGTTGTCCTTCTGTAAGGTTCTCCCATCTCCACAGAGGAACTCTAGAGCTCTGTCAGAGTGACCATCGAATTATTGGTCACCTCCCTGACCAAAGCCCTTCTCCTTCGATTGCTCAGTTTGGCTGGGAAGCCAGCTCTAGGAAGAGTCTTGGTGGTTCCAAACTTCTTCCACTTAAGACTGATGGAGGCCACTATGTTCTTGGGGACCTTCAATGCTGCAGAAATGTTTTGGTACCCTTCCCCAGATCTGTGCCTTGACACAATCCTGTCTCGGAGCTCTACAGACAATTCCTTCGACCTCATGGCTTGGTTTTTGCTCTGACATGCGCTGTCAACTGTGGGACCTTATATAGACAGGTGTGTGCCTTTCCAAATCATGTCCATTCAATTGAATTTACCACAGGTGGACTCCAATCAAGTTGTAGAAACATCTCAAGGATGATCAATGGAAACAGTATGCACCTGAGTTCAATTTCGAGTCTCATAGCAAAGGGTCTGAATACTTATGTAAATAAGGTTTGTCATTATGAGGTATTGTGTGTAGATTGTTGAGGGAAAACATTTATTTAATCAATTTTAGAATAAGGCTGTAACGTAACAAAATGTGGAAAAAGTCAAGGGGTCTGAAAACTTTCCCAATACACTGTATGTCTATGGTTGGATGCGGCTGTCAGTTTGCCTTTACGCACATTTCAAAAAACAATCACGCGACAAACGTATAGTTTGGAAACCAAATGCTGTCCTTATAAATGTTTAATGTGATAGGTTTTTTAACATAACTTTTTTTTACACACACACAAAAACCTTTGATTAATAAAATATTTAATCAGTCGTCCTCCACAATTGAAGGGGAAGATGACACAATCTTTGCGAGACAGATTGAATCTGATTTCATTGGTCCTCAACTCGCAGCTCAGACACTTCATTCAGGATAAACAGATTTAGCCCTGAGTTAGCCTGCCCTGGAACAGGCTAGTTCTGAATGCAGGATAAACAGAGTTAGCCCTGAGTTAGCCTGCCCTGGACCAGGTTAGTTCTGAATGCAGGATAAACAGAGTTAGCCCTGAGTTAGCCTGCCCTGGAACAGGCTAGTTCTGAATGCAGGATAAACAGAGTTAGCCCTGAGTTAGCCTGCCCTGGACCAGGTTAGTTCTGAATGCAGGATAAACAGAGTTAGCCCTGAGTTAGCCTGCCCTGGACCAGGTTAGTTCTGAATGCAGGATAAACAGAGTTAGCCCTGAGTTGGCCTATCCTGGACCAGGTTAGTTCTGAATGCAGGATAAACAGAGTTAGCCCTGAGTTAGCCTATCCTGGAGCAGGTTAGTTCTGAATGCAGGATAAACAGAGTTAGCCTTGAGTTAGCCTATCCTGGAGCAGGTTAGTTCTGAATGCAGGATAAACAGAGTTAGCCCTGAGTTAGCCTGTCCTGGACCTGGTTAGTTCTGAATGCAGGATAAACAGAGTTAGCCCTGAGTTAGCCTGCCCTGGACCAGGTTAGTTCTGAATGCAGGATAAACAGAGTTAGCCCTGAGTTAGCCTGCCCTGGGGCAGGTTAGTTCTGAAGGATTCATTGCCATAGAAATTTACCTGGCTAAAAGGTGAGCCACTTTCATGTTACCGGTTATCCCGAGTTGACCAAAGTTACCTCGCTAACTCATTATTCCGGATTGGTAGTATAGGGCTCAGGACAAAGCCCTCTCTCTTGCCGTATTCTCTGTCCCACCGCTACAGCACTGTGCTCCCAGTTCACACCCAACAAGCTGATCGCTGTGTCTGCATCCATCCACACAACCAGAGAGATAACTGTAAATCAACCATACACTAACACTATATACAAACAATTAACAGACCAATCAGTAATGAGGAATTGTAGATATGTTCATCATAATGAGACAGTGAGTTGTACTGTAGCGTGAGGTCATTTTTTTAAGGAAAGTCAGTTAAGAACAAATATCTTATTTTACTATTTTCGACATCAAAACTATGAAATAATGATGTAGTAACCAAAAAAGAGTGTTAAACAAATACAAATATTTTATTATATATCCATATTATGGCAAGAACAGCTCAAATAAGCAAAGAGAAACGACAGTCCATCATTTAAGACATGAAGGTCAGTCAATCCGGAAAATGTCAAGAACTTTGAAAGTTTCTTCAAGTGCAGTCGCAAAAACCATCAAGCGCTATGATGAAACTGGCTCTCATGAAGACCGCCACAGGAAAGGAAGACCCAGAGTTATAAGAGTTAACTCCACCTCAGATTGCAGCCCAAATAAATGCTTCACATTTCAAGTTACAGACATCTCAACATCAACTGTTCAGAGGAGACGGCGTGAATCAGGCCTTCATGTTTGAATTTCTACAAAGAAACCACTACTAAAGGACACCAATTAGAAGAAGAGACTTGCTTGGGCCAAGAAACACAAGCAATGGACATTAAACTGGTGGAAATCTGTCCTTTGGTCTGATGAGCCCAAATTTGAAATTTTTGGTTCCAACCGCCGTGTCTTTGTGAGATGCAGAGTAGGTTAACAGATTATCTCCGCATGTGTGGTTCCTACCGTGAAGTAGAGAAGGAGGTGTGATGGTGCTTTGCTGTTGACACTGTCTGTGATTTATTTAGAATTCAAGGCACACTAGCATGGCTACCACAGCATTCTGCAGCGATACGCCATCCAATCTGGTTTACGCTTAGTGGAATTATAATTTGTTTTTCAACAGGACAATGACCCAACACACCTCCAGGCTGTGTAAGGGATATTTGACCAAGAAGGAGAGTGATGGAATGCTGCATCAGATGACCTGGCCTCCCTCAACCCATATGAGATGGTTTGGGATGAGTTAGACCCCCAGAGTGAAGGAAAAGCAGCCAACAAGTGCTCAGCATATCTGGGAACTCCTTTAAGACTGTTGGAAAGCATTCCTGATGAAGCTGGTTGAGAATGCCAAGAGTGTGCAAAGCTGTCATCAAGACAAAGGGTGGCTACTCTGAAGAATCTAAAATGTAAAATATATTTTGATTTGTTTAACACTTTTTTGGTTACTACATGATTCCATGTGTTTTTTTTAGTTTTGATGTCTTCACTATTATTCTGCAATGTAGAAAACAGTAAACAATTATGAAAAACCCTTGAATGAGTAGGTGTGTCCAAACTGTTGACTGGTACTGTCAGTCTATACTGTAAATGTTAGTACAATCATCTCAGTTTTCATTTGAAGTGTCTTCATATCCTTGCAAAGAAATGGGCAGCTTTGTATTTTGTAGTGACTGTCACATTCGTTCTGAAGTTATGGGCAGTCACAGAAAGACAGATAAACATCTTGATTTTGTGTTTAGCAGAGAAGAAGAAGGCCAAAAAAAGCATCTTAGGAAATACTTAGCTGTTCTACAAGTGGTCTGAGATAGTCGTTCAATAACAAGCATTTTCAAGACCAACTTCAGTAGCAATGGTTTTGGGAAACAGCTCAGAGAGCTAACGATGAACGTAGCATTTAGATGGGTTTTGGTAAACCGGGCCTAGCTAGCTAACTTGGCTAGCTAGTTAGTGGTGTGTGGCCTAATGTTAGCTAGCTAGATAGTTCGCTAATTTGCTAGCTAACGCGTCCGCTAATATCAGTGATTACTTCACTGCCCAGCAACCAACCTTAAATAATTCTTACCTCAATTTCTTACCTTACCTAGCTATTTCAGTTTGGATATTCAACACTGGTACAATATTCCAATCTCTGATGACGATGTCCTTGAAGTTACTTCTTCTTCTTGTGGCTTTCCGGCAGACTAGGCACTTTGTTGCATATTGCTGCTTTTCGCAGGTCGGAGTGCGGATTTCACATTTTGGTTAAAAAAAAGAATCATAAATTGCACCACCTTAAATTTTTAATTACACCACAATTTATCCCTGCACGTATACACACTTTATCCCGAAAACCAACACCCGATCCCACTACTTTGGCCCTAAACGATCCTACACCAGGCTGTCGGCCTGGGAGGATGGAATCCCTTCTCTCAAGACTTCCTGTAAACCTTCTGCACTGAAATCTCTCACCTCCAACACATTTCACTGCACCTGTCTGGTGTATGTGACAATAAAAACCTTGGTGGGGATGACAATTAAAAAACGTAATACCCTCCACAATAAACGCCACAAAATCCACCTTCTTTACAATCCATGTATCAGTATCCCTCAACTGTGTAGCGACATTCTGAAGCAGCTGCGGTTCATTCACTGCCATATCTTCCTCAGCTCCACATGTTCCTTCAACTATTTTCCCGCACATCTCTGTAGGAGAGCTGTTGAACATCTCGGGATCCTTGCAACTTCAAATTCCTTTACCCTAGTAGGGCGCTCCAGGAGTTCTGTGTTTTCCACCACAATCGCTACATCATCAGATTCTTCAACTACATGTTGATTCCGTTGACACACACTAGAGACATGGCCATACTTTTTGCAATTTTTGGCACTGTAACGGTGTATTTACGAAGGCTCTTACGTATCCAATCTTTACATGTGTAGGCAGATACTCTTCATCAAAGATCAGTAAAACCGACTGGCTTTCTTCCTTCTGTCCATCCACTACAGGGTACGGGAAACGTGTTCCCACCACGTCTTATTCTTAAGACTTGAAACCTCAATGTCCAGCAATACTCCTGATATCACACCTTTTTAATTGGTGCCCTGCTCCGAAAATTAATGCTCTCCGCTTCAGATGTCGCCAATTTACGGAGCAACAAAGCTTTGTCCTTCTGCTCTTCCGAGGTGCGTAAAATCAGAACAAAACCACTCCTGGTAACTCTGACCGACTCTCCCTTTCCTAATGCATCCTCTATATATTTTGACCTCAAATGGATCTCCCCAAGTATACATCATTATTAACAAATCGCACGCCAACAAGAAACCAAAGATCATCTACAACGTGCGTTATTTTTGCTCTATTTTTCATTGTCACGGTCTTCCACTCACTCTCGACCAGCTTGCTCAACGCACCATCAGAATCAACCATCACTTCTGCTTCCATCGTGATTCCGTCAATCTGTTACTTCTCAAACCTTCTCTCCAGATCCTCCATCGCCTCATCCTCGCTACCCGCCGGCATTCCGCTTTCAAAATAGCGGTTTGAACCAGTCCAACAGCTTGTTAAACAGGGCTCTTGACCCACCAGCCATCCTATTTGTTACAGTATGTTATTCAGTTGCATATGCAAAACCTCTCCCGGTCTTCTTCTTGGTAAGGAATTACGGCGGCCACAAACAAAAATTAGAGGTGCATGCCTTCAACTACTGTACTGGTGTGTAGTCAATCACAGTTTACAGACTAAATGAATAAAGAAACCAACATTACGAAAAACGAAACCCTCCTACCTAATCCTGTACTACTAAGGTTAAAAAGAGTCCTTCCAACAAACCCTCCCCGATAACCAAAATCCCTTATCAGCAACCATCACTCCTGTGTTCCAATGGCATGTTGTGTAAGCTAATCCTAGTTCATCAGTTTAAAAGGCTAATTGATCATTAGAAACCCCTTTTGCAATTATGTTAGCACAGCTGAAAACTGGTGTTCTGATTAACGAAGCACTAAAACTGACCTTCTTTAGACTAGTTGAGTATCTGGAGCATCAGCATTTGTGGGTTCGATTACAGGCTCAAAATGGCCAGAAACAAAGAACTTTCTTCTGAAACTCGTCTGTCTATTCTTGTTCTGAGAAATGAAGGCTATTCCATGCGAGAAATTGCCAAGAAACTGAAGATCTCGTACAACACTGTGTACTACTCCCTTTACAGAACAGCGCAAACTGGCTCTTATTACTTGTCATGTTGTGCGTTTCTTTTGTGGATCCCAGGAAGAGTAGTAACTAAATGGCATTGTTCGGCCCGACACGGTATTCAGAAAATCCATTCTGGGGGGAAGTTACGTACTGTGGTTTATTCCTTTTATGAAAATATATGCACAATGAAATCATTATACAGTATAAACAGGTTATTTAATTGTAAGACCTTTTTACAGATGATCTAGTGTCTGTAGCTTAAACTGTTAAAGAGCTGTACCATTTTGAAAACCAAAAATAGCCTACCATTGACAGCCATGTTGTTTAATGCAATTCCAAATAGGTATAATGAACAGTAATAATGTTTGGTGGCAGGACTTGTGTTATTATCAGATCAAAAAACACTGGAAATCAATACAAAAAAAATATGTTAAAGTGAAATATTAGCTTTTGTCTGAAGCCAAAAAATACCTTCTCTCAAACAGCCTTATACATACTCTTAAAAAAGGTTTAGCCCATTAATGTACATGGTAAAGTAAACATATTTTTTTCAATGTAAAACATAATCCCATTCCACTCTTTACATGAAAAAACAAGTTTACATTACCAAGTACATTAATAACGGGGTATACCTACTCTACAAGTATGTATTAGGCTGTTGAATCCTAATCAACCCATCCGATGTGAGTACATCTGTGGTTGAAGTGCAGTAGATCAATACAGGTACAGGACTGTAGTAGATCAATACAGGTACAGGACTGTAGCAGATCAATACAGGTACAGGACTGTAGTAGATCAATACAGGTACAGGACTGTAGCAGCAGTAGATCAATACAGGTACAGGACTGTAGCAGCAGTAGATCAATACAGGTACAGGACTGTAGTAGATCAATACAGGTACAGGACTGTAGTAGATCAATACAGGTACAGGACTGTAGCAGCAGTAGATCAATACAGGTACAGGACTGTAGTAGATCAATACAGGTACAGGACTGTAGTAGATCAATACAGGTACAGGACTGTAGTAGATCAATACAGGTACAGGACTGTAGCAGATCAATACAGGTACAGGACTCTAGCAGATCAATACAGGTACGGGACTGTAGTAGATCAATACAGGTACAGGACTGTAGCAGATCAATACAGGTACAGGACTGTAGTAGATCAATACAGGTACAGGACTGTAGTAGATCAATACAGGTACAGGACTGTAGCAGATCAATACAGGTACAGGACTGTAGCAGATCAATACAGGTACAGGACTGTAGTAGATCAATACAGGTACAGGACTGTAGTAGATCAATACAGGTACAGGACTGTAGCAGATCAATACAGGTACAGGACTGTAGCAGATCAATACAGGTACAGGACTGTAGTAGATCAATACAGGTACAGGACTGTAGTAGATCAATACAGGTACAGGACTGTAGTAGATCAATACAGGTACAGGACTGTAGTAGATCAATACAGGTACAGGACTGTAGCAGCAGTAGATCAATACAGGTACAGGACTGTAGCAGATCAATACAGGTACAGGACTGTAGCAGATCAATACAGGTACAGGACTGTAGTAGATCAATACAGGTACAGGACTGTAGCAGATCAATACAGGTACAGGACTGTAGTAGATCAATACAGGTACAGGACTGTAGCAGCAGTAGATCAATACAGGTACAGGACTGTAGCAGATCAATACAGGTACAGGACTGTAGCAGATCAATACAGGTACAGGACTGTAGTAGATCAATACAGGTACAGGACTGTAGTAGATCAATACAGGTACAGGATTGTAGTAGATCAATACAGGTACAGGACTGTAGTAGATCAATACAGGTACAGGACTGTAGTAGATCAATACAGGTACAGGACTGTAGCAGATCAATACAGGTACAGGACTGTAGTAGATCAATACAGGTACGGGACTGTAGTAGATCAATACAGGTACAGGACTGTAGTAGATCAATACAGGTACAGGACTGTAGTAGATCAATACAGGTACAGGACTGTAGTTGTCATGTTTTGTCTTTGATCATGTCTTGTCCCTGTGCTTCCCTCTGCTGGTCTTATTAGGTTCTTTCTCTTTCTCTCTCTCTATCGTTCCGTTCCTGCTCCCAGCTGTTTCTCATTCTCCCTACGACCTCATTTACTCTTTCACACCTGTCCCCTATTTTGCCCTCTGATTAGAGTCCCTATTTCTCCCTCTGTTTTCCGCTCCTGTCCTTGTCGGATTCTTGTTTGATGTTTGCTGTTCCTGTGTCCTTGTTCCGCCCTGTCGTGTTCTCTGCCTTCTTCAGATGCTGCGTGTGAGCAGGTGTCTATGTCAGCTACGGCCTGTGCCTTCCTGAAGCGACCTGCAGTCTGTGGTCGCGTCTCCAGTCGTTCCTCTCTATTGACGAGAGGATTTCAGTTTCCTGTTTTGGATTACCATTGATTATATCCAGGAGAATCATTATTTGTTTAATACTGGAATAAAGACTCTGTTACTATTACGTCGCTTTTGGGTCCTCATTCATCAGCATGACAGAAGAATCCGACCAAGATGGACCCAGCGACTATGGATTCTCTCAACACTGCCGTCGAGTTCCAGGGAGCAATGCTCGGCAGACACGAGCAGGAATTGTTTGCTGCTCGTCATGCCGTTGAGACCCTGGCCGCTCAGGTCTCCGATCTCTCTGGACAGTTTCAGAGTCTTCGTCTCGTGCCACCAGCTACTTCCTGGTCTTCCGAGTCTCCGGAACCTAGGGTTAATAACCCACCATGTTACTCTGGGCAGCCCACTGAGTGTCGCTCTTTTCTCACCCAGTGTGATATTGTGTTCTCTCTCCAGCCCAACACGTACTCTAGTGAGAGAGCTCGGATCGCTTACGTCATATCACTCCTTACTGGTCGGGCTCGGGAGTGGGGCACAGCTATCTGGGAGGCAAGGGCTGAGTGTTCTAACGATTATCAGAACTTTAAAGAGGAGATGATCCGGGTTTTTGATCGTTCAGTTTTTGGGAAGGAGGCTTCCTGGGCCCTGGCTTCCCTATGTCAAGGTGATCGATCCATAACGGATTACTCTATAGAGTTTCGCACTCTTGCTGCATCCAGTGACTGGAACGAGCCGGCGTTGCTCGCTCGTTTTCTGGAGGGACTCCACGCAGAGGTTAAGGATGAGATTCTCTCCCGGGAGGTTCCTTCCAGCGTGGACTCTTTGATTGCACTCGCCATCCGCATAGAACGACGGGTAGATCTTCGTCACCGAGCTCGTGGAGGAGAGCTCGCGTTAACGGTGTTTCCCCTCTCCGCATCTCAACCATCTCCTCCCACCGGCTCAGAGACTGAGCCCATGCAGCTGGGAGGTATTCGCATCTCGACTAAGGAGAGGGAACGGAGAATCACCAACCGCCTTTGCCTCTATTGCGGTTCTGCTGGACATTTTGTCATGTCATGTCCAGTAAAAGCCAGAGCTCATCAGTAAGCGGAGGGCTACTGGTGAGCGCTACTACTCAGGTCTCTCCATCAAGATCCTGTACTACCTTGTCGGTCCATCTACGCTGGACCGGTTCGGCTGCTTCCTGCAGTGCCTTGATAGACTCTGGGGCTGAGGGTTGTTTTATGGACGAAGCATGGGCTCGGAAACATGACATTCCTCTCAGACAGTTAGGGAAGCCCACGCCCATGTTCGCCTTAGATGGTAGTCTTCTCCCTAGTATCAGATGTGAGACACTACCTTTAACCCTCACAGTATCTGGTAACCACAGTGAGACCATTTCCTTTTTGATTTTTCGTTCACCTTTTACACCTGTTGTTTTGGGTCATCCCTGGCTAGTATGTCATAATCCTTCTATTAATTGGTCTAGTAATTCTATCCTATCTTGGAACGTTTCTTGTCATGTGAAGTGTTTAATGTCTGCTATCCCTCCTGTGTCTTCTGTCCCCTCTACTCAGGAGGAACCTGGTGATTTGACAGGAGTGCCGGAGGAATATCATGATCTGCGCACGGTCTTCAGTCGGTCCAGAGCCAGCTCCCTTCCTCCTCACCGGTCGTATGATTGTTGTATTGATCTCCTTCCGGGGACCACTCCTCCTCGGGGTAGACTATACTCTCTGTCGGCTCCCGAACGTAAGGCTCTCGAGGATTATCTGTCTGTTTCTCTCGACGCCGGTACCGTGGTGCCTTCTTCCTCTCCCGCCGGAGCGGGATTTTTCTTTGTTAAGAAGAAGGACGGTACTCTGCGCCCCTGCGTGGATTATCGAGGGCTGAATGACATAACGGTTAAGAATCGTTATCCGCTTCCCCTTATGTCGTCAGCCTTCGAGATTTTGCAGGGAGCCAGGTGCTTTACTAAGTTGGACCTTCGTAACGCTTACCATCTCGTACGCATCAGAGAGGGGGACGAGTGGAAAACGGCGTTTAACACTCCGTTAGGGCATTTTGAATACCGGGTTCTGCCGTTCGGTCTCGCTAATGCTCCAGCTGTCTTTCAGGCATTAGTTAATGATGTACTGAGAGACATGCTGAACATTTTTGTTTTCGTTTACCTTGACGATATCCTGATTTTTTCACCGTCACTCGAGATTCATGTTCAGCACGTTCGACGTGTACTCCAGCGCCTTTTAGAGAATTGTCTCTACGTGAAGGCTGAGAAGTGCGCCTTTCATGTCTCCTCTGTCACTTTTCTCGGTTCTGTTATTTCCGCTGAAGGCATTCAGATGGATCCCGCTAAGGTCCAGGCTGTCAGCGATTGGCCCGTCCCTAAGTCACGTGTCGAGTTGCAGCGCTTTCTCGGTTTCGCTAATTTCTATCGGCGTTTCATTCGTAATTTCGGTCAAGTGGCTGCTCCTCTCACAGCTCTGACTTCTGTCAAGACTTGCTTTAAGTGGTCCGGTTCCGCCCAGGGAGCTTTTGATCTCCTCAAGAAGCGTTTTACATCCGCCCCTATCCTTGTTACTCCTGACGTCACTAAACAATTCATTGTCGAGGTTGACGCTTCAGAGGTGGGCGTGGGAGCCATTCTGTCTCAGCGCTTCCAGTCTGACGATAAGGTCCATCCTTGCGCTTACTTTTCTCATCGCCTGTCGCCATCGGAACGCAACTATGATGTGGGTAACCGCGAACTGCTCGCCATCCGCTTAGCCATAGGCGAATGGCGACAGTGGTTGGAGGGGGCGACCGTCCCTTTTGTCGTTTGGACTGACCATAAGAACCTTGAGTACATCCGTTCGGCCAAACGACTTAATGCACGTCAAGCTCGTTGGGCGTTGTTTTTCGCTCGTTTCGAGTTCGTGATTTCCTATCGTCCGGGAAATAAGAACACCAAGCCTGATGCCTTATCCCGTCTCTTTAGTTCTTCTGTGGCTTCTACCGACCCCGAGGGGATTCTCCCTGAAGGGCGTGTTGTCGGGTTGACTGTCTGGGGAATTGAGAGACAGGTAAAGCAAGCACTCACTCACACTGCGTCGCCGCGCGCTTGTCCTAGTAACCTTCTGTTCGTTCCTGTCTCTACTCGTCTGGCTGTTCTTCAGTGGGCTCACTCTGCCAAGTTAGCTGGCCACCCCGGCGTTCGGGGTACGCTTGCTTCTATTCGCCAGCGGTTTTGGTGGCCTACTCAGGAGCGGGACACGCGCCGTTTCGTGGCTGCTTGTTCGGACTGCGCGCAGACTAAGTCAGGTAACTCTCCTCCTGCCGGTCGTCTCAGACCGCTTCCCATTCCTTCTCGACCATGGTCTCACATCGCCTTAGACTTTATTACCGGTCTGCCTTCGTCTGCGGGGAAGACTGTGATTCTTACGGTTATCGATAGGTTCTCTAAGGCGGCACATTTCGTTCCCCTCGCTAAGCTTCCTTCCGCTAAGGAGACGGCACAAATCATCATTGAGAATGTGTTCAGAATTCATGGCCTCCCGTTAGACGCCGTTTCAGACAGAGGTCCGCAATTCACGTCACAGTTTTGGAGGGAGTTCTGTCGTTTGATTGGTGCTTCCGTCAGTCTCTCTTCCGGGTTTCATCCCCAGTCTAACGGTCAAGCAGAAAGGGCCAATCAGTCGATTGGTCGCATATTACGCAGCCTTTCGTTTCGAAACCCTGCGTCTTGGGCAGAACAGCTCCCCTGGGCTGAGTACGCTCACAACTCGCTTCCTTCGTCTGCTACCGGGCTATCCCCGTTTCAGAGTAGTCTTGGCTACCAGCCTCCTCTGTTTTCGTCCCAGCTCGCCGAGTCCAGCGTTCCCTCCGCTCAGGCTTTTGTCCAACGTTGTGAGCGCACCTGGAGGAGGGTCAGGTCTGCACTTTGCCGTTACAGGGCGCAGACTGTGAGAGCCGCAAATAAACGTAGGATTAAGAGTCCTAGGTATTGTCGCGGTCAGAGAGTGTGGCTTTCCACTCGTAACCTTCCCCTTACGACAGCTTCTCGCAAGTTGACTCCGCGGTTCATTGGTCCGTTCCGTGTCTCTCAGGTCGTCAATCCTGTCGCTGTGCGACTGCTTCTTCCGCGACATCTTCGTCGCGTCCACCCTGTCTTCCATGTCTCTTGTGTCAAGCCTTTTCTTCGCGCCCCCGTTCGTCTTCCCTCCCCCCCCCCGTCCTTGTCGAGGGCGCTCCTATTTACAAGGTACGGAAGATCATGGACATGCGTTCTCGGGGACGTGGTCACCAGTACTTAGTGGATTGGGAGGGTTACGGTCCTGAGGAGAGGAGTTGGGTTCCATCTCGGGACGTGCTGGACCGTTCGTTGATTGATGATTTCCTTCGTTGCCGCCAGGGTTCCTCCTCGAGTGCGCCAGGAGGCGCTCGGTGAGTGGGGGGGTACTGTCATGTTTTGTCTTTGATCATGTCTTGTCCCTGTGCTTCCCTCTGCTGGTCTTATTAGGTTCTTTCTCTTCTCTCTCTCTATCGTTCCGTTCCTGCTCCCAGCTGTTTCTCATTCTCCCTACGACCTCATTTACTCTTTCACACCTGTCCCCTATTTTGCCCTCTGATTAGAGTCCCTATTTCTCCCTCTGTTTTCCGCTCCTGTCCTTGTCGGATTCTTGTTTGATGTTTGCTGTTCCTGTGTCCTTGTTCCGCCCTGTCGTGTTCTCTGCCTTCTTCAGATGCTGCGTGTGAGCAGGTGTCTATGTCAGCTACGGCCTGTGCCTTCCTGAAGCGACCTGCAGTCTGTGGTCGCGTCTCCAGTCGTTCCTCTCTATTGACGAGAGGATTTCAGTTTCCTGTTTTGGATTACCATTGATTATATCCAGGAGAATCATTATTTGTTTAATACTGGAATAAAGACTCTGTTACTATTACGTCGCTTTTGGGTCCTCATTCATCAGCATAACAGTAGTAGATCAATACAGGTACAGGACTGTAGTAGATCAATACAGGTACGGGACTGTAGTAGATCAATACAGGTACATGACTGTAGTAGATCAATACAGGTACAGGACTGTAGTAGATCAATACAGGTACAGGACTGTAGCAGATCAATACAGGTACAGGACTGTAGTAGATCAATACAGGTACGGGACTGTAGTAGATCAATACAGGTACAGGACTGTAGTAGATCAATACAGGTACAGGACTGTAGTAGATCAATACAGGTACAGGACTGTAGTAGATCAATACAGGTACAGGACTGTAGCAGATCAATACAGGTACAGGACTGTAGCAGATCAATACAGGTACAGGACTGTAGCAGATCAATACAGGTACAGGACTGTAGTAGACCAATACAGGTACAGGACTGTAGCAGATCAATACAGGTACAGGACGGTAGCAGATCAATACAGGTACAGGACTGTAGCAGTAGTGACGCTGCTGATGCTGAAACCCCTTGTTAGTGAATAGGTCAAATTAGCTTTAGATTTTTCTGTCTTTTCCCGGCTTCATAAAAAAAAGTGAATATTTTCACTTTAAACATAGTTGTTTGTATTAATAGGCTCTGTTTACAGATCCGGCTATTTTCCAGGCTTTCTACAGGCTAGTAGCCAAGCCTACGTGGTCAGATTAACTTGGTGTTGGAATTTGGCTCTCTGTTCAGACTCTAACTAATGGCGTGCGTTTGTGGAGGTTACCTAGGCTACCCGGTGTTGGATTGTACAACACCTACCCTCTGTAGCCTATTACCCCCCCCCCCCCCCCCACTCCTCTGTATTATTTGTCTCCCCCCTTTGATGAAGAGAAGTGTACACTCTTCTGAAAGATATAGACCCAGTGCTGAATCCCTGTCTGAAGCCCACACACAGTAGCCTACATCACGTGATCATCTAGACCGCTGTTCCTTAGCAGCAGGAACTACCTCTAAATAAATACCTTCTTACCATGGAACAGATATTATAATCATGTCTGAGGCTGTATAGTAAATGGCACCCTATTCCCATTTTCGTGCACTACTTTTGACCAGAGCCCTATGGCATCCTATTCCCATTTTCGTGCACTACTTTTGACCAGAGCCCTATGGCATCCTATTCCCAATTCCGTGCACTACTTTTGACCAGAGTCCTATGGCATCCTATTCCCAATTTCGTGCACTACTTTTGACCAGACCCCTATGGCATCCTATTCCCTATTTAGTGCACTACTTTTGACCAGAGCCCCTGGATCAGGTGCACCTGACCTGCTGCAGCTAATAGCAGAAATGATACCAGTGTAAAGGAAGATAACTTACTGAAGGATTTGGTGCCTGAACTAGTACCTAGTGAACAGGGAACAGAGAAGTCACTAGCGTGGTTCGAGATCTGTTTTGTACGGTCTTGTCAACTTCATACGGTTGACGAATTACCACAGGAGTGGTCTATACAAAGAGATCCCGTTAAAATAGTGCTCCTTTTACAGCATAAACACACCTCAGACCAGACTAGGAAACCAAACCACCTCGGACCAGACTAGGAAACCAAACCACCTCGGACCAGACTAGGAAACCAAACACACCTCGGACCAGACTAGGAAACCAAACACACCTCGGACCAGACTAGGAAACCAAACACACCTCGGACCAACCACCTCGGACCAGACTAGGAAACCAAACCACCTCGGACCAGACTAGGAAACCAAACCACCTCGGACCAGACTAGGAAACCAAACACACCTCGGACCAGACTAGGAAACCAAACCACCTCACTGGCTCACTACTAGAGGTCTTCACGGGTATCAAAAAAGTTGGACCCGTTCTGAAAATGACTTGGGGCTTTCCCACCCGGACCTGATACGCATAAAACCTTTTTTTTTTTAAATAGAGACCCATTCCCGAACGGACCCGAGGACAACTTAACCCGTTCCGTATAGACCTGGTCTAATCCAGACCCGGTCTGATCCGATTGTGTACTTTATTAGCCAGAGATTCTAATGCTGGAGAGGAGGGAGAGAGAGGCTAAAGTGACCAAGCCGACTTGCGCTATAGTAGACTAGTAGCTGTCATAGCTAGGTTATTTATCATCAAATATGATTACGTAGTACCTATCTTGACTGCATCAACACGAGAGAAGCTAGTCAAGCTAGCTAACATTAGGCTGGAGATTATGTGCTTTCTCATCCTGCAGTTACACACAACAACTCCATTTAGAATATAAAGAAGCAGACTACCTGTTGGCTGTTGGCCATTGTAGCCTATCCTTCTCCTTGAACTTTTAATTCCATCTTCCATTGATTAGATATCTCCTAACTGTTGCCCCACACTGAGGCTCTATGACTGTAACCTGGTGCCCCTTTGATGATTTATGATTGGCCAACAACAACAACAAGCCACACGCCACGCTCCACTCACGTGAAAAGCAAGAACAGCAGCATAAATTCTAACATTTCTCTCTCTCTCTACTACAACAATCACGTTAGGATCTGTACCGGTCCTTCCGGACAAGTCAGTTAAAATTACACATATCCCGTAACCTGTGACAATCCTTTCCGATCTGACCCAGTCCTGTGACATTATTTAGAATTTTGGATCCGGACCTGCTTGGGTCTCGGTTATTCAGGTACAGATGGATTCGTGAAGACCTCTACTCAGTACCTGTTCTGTTGTTCCCTAGGTGATGAGTTGGAGTACCTGATTGGCTCAGTACCTGTTCTGTTGTTCCCTAGGTGATGAGTTGGAATACCTGATTGGCTCACTACCTGTTCTGTTCCCTAGGTGATGAGTTGGAGTACCTGATTGGCTCAGTACCTGTTCTGTTGTACCCTAGGTGATGAGTTGGAGTACCTGATTGGCTCACTACCTGTTCTGTTCCCTAGGTGATGAGTTGGAGTACCTGATTGGCTCAGTACCTGTTCTGTGGTTCCCTAGGTGATGAGTTGGAGTACCTGATTGGCTCAGTACCTGTTCTGTTGTTCCCTAGGTGATGAGTTGGAGTACCTGATTGGCTCAGTACCTGTTCTGTTGTTCCCTAGGTGATGAGATGGAGTACCTGATTGGCTCAGTACCTGTTCTGTTGTTCCCTAGGTGATGAGTTGGAGTACCTGATTGGCTCAGTACCTGTTCTGTTGTTCCCTAGGTGATGAGTTGGAGTACCTGATTGGCTCAGTACCTGTTCTGTGGTTCCCTAGGTGATGAGTTGGAGTACCTGATTGGCTCAGTACCTGTTCTGTTGTTCCCTAGGTGATGAGTTGGAGTACCTGATTGGCTCAGTACCTGTTCTGTTGTTCCCTAGGTGATGAGTTGGAGTACCTGATTGGCTCAGTACCTGTTCTGTTGTTCCCTAGGTGATGAGTTGGAGTACCTGATTGGCTCAGTACCTGTTCTGTTGTTCCCTAGGTGATGAGTTGGAGTACCTGATTGGCTCACTACCTGTTCTGTTCCCTAGGTGATGAGTTGGAGTACCTGATTGGCTCAGTACCTGTTCTGTTGTTCCCTAGGTGATGAGTTGGAGTACCTGATTGGCTCACTACCTGTTCTGTTCCCTAGGTGATGAGTTGGAGTACCTGATTGGCTCACTACCTGTTCTGTTCCCTAGGTGATGAGTTGGAGTACCTGATTGGCTCACTACCTGTTCTGTTCCCTAGGTGATGAGTTGGAGTACCTGATTGGCTCACTACCTGTTCTGTTCCCTAGGTGATGAGTTGGAGTACCTGCGGCCCAACATCTACCGTAACGTAGCTCGTCAGCTGAACATCACCGTTGCGTCTGAGAGCGTGGTGTCTGATGCCTTCCTGGCTGTGGCTGCAGAGATCTTCTCCACCGGTAGGTCAATGCCTATTCACTACCACACCAGTACGACTATCCCTCTCTGACAACAAGTTTGGGGCAAACAAACAATCGGCCATTTTATATGACCTGTGTTGACTCGGATGTGATTTTTTTCAGCAGCGTGTTTCCATCTACTATCTACAATATGGTGGATTCATAACCAGGCCAGCTCAACTTGATTTGGCTTGGCTCGGTTCGGCGTAGGACTGTGACATATATTTTAACGTATGGACGACACTACTCTGATTTATAATGTATCTGGGTTGTAACATGATGCCTGTGGCAATGTCGGTACAGAGTTCTTGTATTGTGGCAAATATTAGCACGAATATTCATGGGAAAGAGAAGTAAGGAAGCACAGAGGATGTTGGGGGGCCTTTTAGAAAAGGAGGAACTAGTGGATTCATTATCAATCAAACACAATGAAGATATTTCAACATCGGGAGTGCTATCGCCTGACTCACTTCAAGGAAGACCAGCTCTCAGTGTGATGTGTTATATTTATTTTATACCACTCTTTAAAATGATTTACTGACAGGGGCTAAAGCATAGTTCTGTGGGAGACGGGAGGAATAGACCACTTCTGATATGTCTGTACACATTCAGTCTTTTTCTGTCTTTAGGTTTAGATTTAAAGCTCATAAAGCTTCAGGGGATTTTACAACGGAAACACACTCTGAGCAACCTGGAGCCTGTAGAGGACAGATTGAGACTCAGCCATGAGCCTGTAGAGGACAGATTGAGACTCAGCCATGAGCCTGTAGTGGGCAGATTGAGACTCAGCCATGAGCCTGTAGTGTGCAGGTTGATACTCAGCCATGAGCCTGTAGTGTGCAGGTTGAGACTCAGCCATGAGCCTGTAGTGTGCAGATTGAGACTCAGCCATGAGCCTATAGTGGGCAGATTGAGACTCAGCCATGAGCCTGTAGAGGACAGATTGAGACTCAGCCATGAGCCTGTAGAGGAGAGATTGAGACTCAGCCATGAGCCTGTAGAGGACAGATTGAGACTCGGCAATGAGTCTGTAGAGGAGAGATTGAGACTCAGCCATGAGCCTGTAGAGGACAGATTGAGACTCAGCCATGAGCCTGTAGAGGGCAGATTGAGACTCGGCAATGAGTCTGTAGAGGACAGATTGAGACTCAGCCATGAGTCTGTAGTGGGCAGATTGAGACTCAGCCATGAGCCTGTAGAGGAGAGATTAAGACTCAACCATGAGCCTGTAGAGGAGAGATTGAGACTCAGCCATGAGCCTGTAGAGGACAGATTGAGACTCAGCCATGAGCCTGTAGAGGGCAGATTGAGACTCGGCAATGAGTCTGTAGAGGACAGATTGAGACTCAGCCATGAGCCTGTAGAGGGAAGATTGAGACTCGGCAATGAGTCTGTAGAGGACAGATTGAGACTCAGCCATGAGTCTGTAGTGGGCAGATTGAGACTCAGCCATGAGCCTGTAGAGGAGAGATTAAGACTCAACCATGAGCCTGTAGAGGAGAGATTGAGACTCAGCCATGAGCCTGTAGAGGACAGATTGAGACTCAGCCATGAGCCTGTAGAGGGCAGATTGAGACTCGGCAATGAGTCTGTAGAGGACAGATTGAGACTCAGCCATGAGCCTGTAGAGGGCAGATTGAGACTCGGCAATGAGTCTGTAGAGGACAGATTGAGACTCAGCCATGAGTCTGTAGTGGGCAGATTGAGACTCAGCCATGAGCCTGTAGAGGAGAGATTAAGACTCAACCATGAGCCTGTAGAGGAGAGATTGAGACTCAGCCATGAGCCTGTAGAGAACAGATTGAGACTCGGCAATGAGTCTGTAGAGGAGAGATTGAGACTCAGCCATGAGCCTGTAGAGGGCAGATTGAGACTCAGCCATGAGCCTGTAGAGGACAGATTGAGACTCAGCCATGAGCCTGTAGAGGGCAGATTGAGACTCGGCAATGAGTCTGTAGAGGACAGATTGAGACTCAGCCATGAGTCTGTAGTGGGCATATTGAGACTCAGCCATGAGCCTGTAGAGGAGAGATTAAGACTCAGCCATGAGCCTGTAGAGGAGAGATTGAGACTCAGCCATGAGCCTGTAGAGGAGAGATTGAGACTCAGCCATGAGCCTGTAGAGGAGAGATTGAGACTCAGCCATGAGCCTGTAGAGGACAGATTGAGACTCAGCCATGAGTCTGTAGAGGAGAGATTGAGACTCAGCCATGAGCCTGTAGAGAACAGATTGAGACTCGGCAATGAGTCTGTAGAGGAGAGATTGAGACTCAGCCATGAGCCTGTAGAGGGCAGATTGAGACTCAGCCATGAGCCTGTAGAGGAGAGATTGAGACTCAGCCATGAGCCTGTAGAGAACAGATTGAGACTCGGCAATGAGTCTGTAGAGGAGAGATTGAGACTCAGCCATGAGCCTGTAGAGGGCAGATTGAGACTCAGCCATGAGCCTGTAGAGGACAGATTGAGACTCAGCCATGAGCCTGTAGAGGGCAGATTGAGACTCGGCAATGAGTCTGTAGAGGACAGATTGAGACTCAGCCATGAGTCTGTAGTGGGCATATTGAGACTCAGCCATGAGCCTGTAGAGGAGAGATTAAGACTCAGCCATGAGCCTGTAGAGGAGAGATTGAGACTCAGCCATGAGCCTGTAGAGGAGAGATTGAGACTCAGCCATGAGCCTGTAGAGGAGAGATTGAGACTCAGCCATGAGCCTGTAGAGGACAGATTGAGACTCAGCCATGAGTCTGTAGAGGAGAGATTGAGATTCAGCCATGAGCCTGTAGAGGAGAGATTGAGACTCAGCCATGAGCCTGTAGAGGACAGATTGAGACTCGGCAATGAGTCTGTAGAGGAGAGATTGAGACTCAGCCATGAGCCTGTAGAGGGCAGATTGAGTTCAGCCATGAGCCTGTAGAGGACAGATTGAGACTCAGCCATGAGCCTGTAGTGTGCAGGTTGATACTCAGCCATGAGCCTGTAGTGTGCAGGTTGAGACTCAGCCATGAGCCTGTAGTGTGCAGATTGAGACTCAGCCATGAGCCTATAGTGGGCAGATTGAGACTCAGCCATGAGCCTGTAGTGGACAGATTGAGACTCAGCCATGAGCCTGTAGAGGACAGATTGAGACTCAGCCATGAGCCTGTAGAGGAGAGATTGAGACTCAGCCATGAGCCTGTAGAGGACAGATTGAGACTCGGCAATGAGTCTGTAGAGGAGAGATTGAGACTCAGCCATGAGCCTGTAGAGGACAGATTGAGACTCAGCCATGAGCCTGTAGAGGGCAGATTGAGACTCGGCAATGAGTCTGTAGAGGACAGATTGAGACTCAGCCATGAGCCTGTAGAGGGCAGATTGAGACTCGGCAATGAGTCTGTAGTGGGCAGATTGAGACTCAGCCATGAGCCTGTAGAGGAGAGATTAAGACTCAACCATGAGCCTGTAGAGGAGAGATTGAGACTCAGCCATGAGCCTGTAGAGGACAGATTGAGACTCAGCCATGAGCCTGTAGAGGGCAGATTGAGACTCGGCAATGAGTCTGTAGAGGACAGATTGAGACTCAGCCATGAGCCTGTAGAGGGCAGATTGAGACTCGGCAATGAGTCTGTAGAGTACAGATTGAGACTCAGCCATGAGTCTGTAGTGGGCAGATTGAGACTCAGCCATGAGCCTGTAGAGGAGAGATTAAGACTCAACCATGAGCCTGTAGAGGAGAGATTGAGACTCAGCCATGAGCCTGTAGAGAACAGATTGAGACTCGGCAATGAGTCTGTAGAGGAGAGATTGAGACTCAGCCATGAGCCTGTAGAGGGCAGATTGAGACTCAGCCATGAGCCTGTAGAGGACAGATTGAGACTCAGCCATGAGCCTGTAGAGGGCAGATTGAGACTCGGCAATGAGTCTGTAGAGGACAGATTGAGGCTCAGCCATGAGTCTGTAGTGGGCAGATTGAGACTCAGCCATGAGCCTGTAGAGGAGAGATTGAGACTCAACCATGAGCCTGTAGAGGGCAGATTGAGACTCGGCAATGAGTCTGTAGAGTACAGATTGAGACTCAGCCATGAGTCTGTAGTGGGCAGATTGAGACTCAGCCATGAGCCTGTAGAGGAGAGATTAAGACTCAACCATGAGCCTGTAGAGGAGAGATTGAGACTCAGCCATGAGCCTGTAGAGAACAGATTGAGACTCGGCAATGAGTCTGTAGAGGAGAGATTGAGACTCAGCCATGAGCCTGTAGAGGGCAGATTGAGACTCAGCCATGAGCCTGTAGAGGACAGATTGAGACTCAGCCATGAGCCTGTAGAGGGCAGATTGAGACTCGGCAATGAGTCTGTAGAGGACAGATTGAGACTCAGCCATGAGCCTGTAGAGGACAGATTGAGACTCGGCAATGAGTCTGTAGAGGAGAGATTGAGACTCGGCCATGAGCCTGTAGAGGGCAGATTGAGACTCAGCCATGAGCCTGTAGAGGACAGATTGAGACTCAGCCATGAGCCTGTAGAGGGCAGATTGAGACTCGGCAATGAGTCTGTAGAGGACAGATTGAGACTCAGCCATGAGTCTGTAGTGGGCAGATTGAGAGTCAGCCATGAGCCTGTAGAGGAGAGATTGAGACTCAACCATGAGCCTGTAGAGGAGAGATTGAGACTCAGCCATGAGCCTGTAGAGGAGAGATTGAGACTCAGCCATGAGCCTGTAGAGGAGAGATTGAGACTCAGCCATGAGCCTGTAGAGGAGAGATTGAGACTCAGCCATGAGCCTGTAGAGGACAGATTGAGACTCAGCCATGAGCCTGTAGAGGACAGATTGAGACTCGGCAATGAGTCTGTAGAAGCCTGTACACTCATTCGTCAAGGACTGGAGACTGAAAAAATGTATTCTTGCTTCTTGCTGCTGCTTCATATTCATAAAATTAGGAGTCCTGATCTAGAGTCAGTTTTGCCTCTTCACACTTGGTAGATTTTTTGCGAAAATACCCTCTGTTACAAATATACTGCAAACTGGTCACGTCTCGACCGACACGACGACAGTTGCCCCCCTCTAAACAGGGACAGTGTAAACACAATTGTATCGCTGAGCCAACAATCTTACAGTAAAAATTGCAATAGCAGAGAAATGTTTTTTAAACAGCTGAAATATAGACTTTTTCCTTATCTTTGAGACTTGTTTTCAGTTGCAATTAGCTTTTTTAAAAATGTAACCTTTATTTTTACTAGGCAAGTCAGTTAAGAACAAATTCTTATTTACAATGACGGCCTACCCCGGATGATGCTGGGCCAATTGTGCACTGCCCTATGGGACTCCCAATACACAACCGGTTGTGATACAGCTTGGAATCAAACCAGGGTCTGTAGTGATGAGTCTACCGCTGAGATGCAGTGCCTTAGACCACTGCGCCACTCGGGAGCCTTTTAACTTATATAGTCCTGATGACTTCCATGATATATTGATCAAATGAAGTCTGGTTTGTTCTAAGGTAACCTTAATATACTACTGTAAGTTTAATAGGTCCTTTGGTTCAGCTAAAGGTCAAAATTCAGCTAACAGCCAGCACGTTGATGTGAGAAGGACAAAGAAATGATTTTGTTTAGCTTGCTAGCTGACATTAACTAGCTGTGCAGCCTAGCTAAATTATAATATGAATGACAGCGTATGATAATGTTACTGTAGTTTTATATTCGTATGGGAGGGGGTAAACGTTCATTATTGATATGCTAACGTTACTTGATCATGAAGCATGTTGTTAGCTAGCTGACTAGCAGGAGTTCGCTAGCTGTGTATTGTCAGCTAATTTAATGTGTACGACTAGAAAATAAAACCCTTTAATTTTCTGCACATGCTTGTGAATTGTTGCATTATTCAATAGTGTAATATGTTTTAGAATGTGGCGTTGCGGAACCAGAATGTGGCGTTGCGGAACCAGAATGTGGCGTTGCGGAACCAGAACGTGGCGTTGCGGAACCAGAACGTGGCGTTGCGGAACCAGAACGTGGCGTTGCGGACCTAGAATGTGGCGTTGCGGACCTAGAATGTGGCGTTGCGGAACCAGAACGTGGCGTTGCGGAACCAGAACGTGGCGTTGCGGAACCAGAATGTGGCGTTGCGGAACCAGAACGTGGCGTTGAGGAACCCGAATGTGGCGTTGCGGAACCAGAATGTGGCGTTGCGGAACCAGAACGTGGCGTTGCGGACCTAGAATGTGGCGTTGCGGACCTAGAATGTGGCGTTGCGGAACCAGAACGTGGCGTTGCGGAACCAGAATGTGGCGTTGCGGAACCAGAATGTGGCGTTGCGGAACCAGAATGTGGCGTTGTGGAACCAGAATGTGGCGTTGCGGAACCAGAATGTGGCGTTGCGGAACCAGAACGTGGCGTTGCGGAACCAGAACGTGGCGTTGAGGAACCAGAAAGTGGCGTTGCGGACCTAGAATGTGGCGTTGCGGAACCAGAACGTGGCGTTGCGGAACCAGAATGTGGCGTTGAGGAACCAGAATGTGGCGTTGCGGACCTAGAATGTGGCGTTGCGGAACCAGAACGTGGCGTTGCGGAACCAGAACGTGGCGTTGCGGAACCAGAACGTGGCGTTGCGGACCTAGAATGTGGCGTTGCGGAACCAGAACGTGGCGTTGCGGAACCAGAACGTGGCGTTGAGGAACCAGAATGTGGCGTTGAGGAACCAGAACGCGGCGTTGCGGAACCAGAATGTGGCGTTGCGGAACCAGATTGTGGCGTTGCGGAACCAGAACGTGGCGTTGCGGAACCAGAACGCGGCGTTGCGGAACCAGAACGCGGCGTTGCGGAACCAGAACGCGGCGTTGCGGAACCAGAACGCGGCGTTGCGGAACCAGAACGCGGCGTTGCGGAACCAGAACGTGGCGTTGCCAGCCACAACGACAGGTAAGGCAAGGATGTCATGTGAATTGAAAAGTAGAAATCTCTCTCGGCACTACGCTTCATCTCTCGTAGTGGGAATAGGGCCTTAGATCACAATGAATCACATGGACAGGGGGGGGGAGCAGGGCCCGTATTCACAATACTGATCTATGATCAGGTCCCCACCTGTCTATACAATCGTATACGTTGTGATCCGTAAGGAAAACTGATTCTAGATCAGCACTCCTATCCTCTGAGATGCTTGATACGGTCCCTGGTCGGGCGGGTCTCCTACTGTCAGACTCGCAATGGAACTGGTCGAGGGAACAATTCTGGAACCAATATTTTGGTTAGAATATGACAATCAGAAGCCTGGAAGCTGTGAATTCTAGACTGTAGATTCTTTCCTGTTGCTGCTCTGCTCTCCCTTCAGAACAGAACTGGTAGAGGGTTGAACTCAAGGCTGGCCCATATTGGGTTAGAAAATGCACATGCCAAAGGTAATTACAAATGACAGACTGTTCTGTTAGGCCCCAGCTAGCCCAGGGAGTTTACTCCACAATTTAATCAGCCTTCTCCAGAGTAATTACCTACAATCTCCACCCTGCTACAGTAACAGTAACTCTGCAACAAAAGGCAATTAAAGGGATAATTTGACATTTGGGCAATTAAGCACCCCCCCCCCCCCCCCCCCCCCCTACTTACCAAGAGTCCGAGAACTCACGGCTACCATTTCTATGTCTCTGTGTGCAGTTTGAAGGACGTTGACGCTAGTTTCTGGAGCCATTGCTAACTAACTAACTAACTAACTAACTAACTAACTAACTAACTGAAAGTCTACCAGAGCAGCTAGCATGTTAGAATAAAAAGGGCTTAAAAAGGATAAGTATAAAAAAGGTGCATAGTTGCCAAAATGTCAAAATATCCCTTTAAGGAGTGGCAACTCAAGGGCAAACATCAGTCGTTTCTTCCAAATTGCCCCTTATTCCCTTTATAGTGCACTATGAGGAGTGAGGAGTGAGGAGCCTTTTG
The DNA here is from genome assembly GCF_045679555.1 of Salvelinus alpinus. NCBI lineage: Eukaryota > Metazoa > Chordata > Actinopteri > Salmoniformes > Salmonidae > Salvelinus > Salvelinus alpinus. The sequence goes on along the minus strand of NC_092100.1, from coordinate 5,975,243 downwards.
GAATGCAATCCAGGCCATGATCTTAACTGAATTTACTGTCTGAAATGGCTAAAGTATTCTACTGAGAACCATGACTGTGGTTTTAAGCAGACAGATGTACAGTAAGTGGCTACAACAGGATGGTTAAATGAGATCATATCTGTGTACTGGGCATCCTGTTAGTAGCAAGAAAAGCTGCAGGGCCTTTCTTAGGGATTTATCCTGTTGTCACACTGTTGTTGACCTAGTCCTGTTGTTTACTCAGTCCTGTTGTCACTCTGCTATTGTCACTCTGCTGTTGACCTAGACCTGTTGTCACTCTGTTGTTGACCTAGTCCTGTTGTCACTCTGCTGTTGACCTAGTCCTGTTGTTACTCTGCTGTTGACCTAGTCCTGTTGTTACTCTGCTGTTGACCTAGTCCTGTTGTTACTCTGCTGTTGACCTAGTCCTGTTGTTACTCTGCTGTTGACCTAGTCCTGTTGTCACTCTGCTGTTGACCTAGTCCTGTTGTTACTCTGATGTTGACCGAGTCCTGTTGTCACTCTGCTGTTGACCTAGTCCTGTTGTTACTCTGATGTTGACCGAGTCCTGTTGTCACTCTGCTGTTGACCTAGTCCTGTTGTCACTCTGCTGTTGTCACTCTGATGTTGACCTAGTCCTGTTGTCACTCTGCTGTTGACCTAGTCCTGTTGTTACTCTGCTGTTGACCTAGTCCTGTTGTTACTCTGCTGTTGACCTAGTCCTGTTGTTGCCCTTGTCCTGTTTTTACTCTGCTGTTGACCTAGTCCTGTTGTTACTCTGCTGTTGACCTAGTCCTGTTGTTACTCTGCTGTTGACCTAGTCCTGTTGTTACTCTGATGTTGACCTAGTCCTGTTGTCACTCTGCTGTTGTCACTCTGTTGTTGACCTAGTCCTGATGTTACTCTGCTGTTGACTTAGTCCTGTTGTTACTCTGCTGTTGACCTAGTCCTGTTTTTACTCTGCTGTTGACCTAGTCCTGTTGTTGCCCTAGTCCTGTTGTTACTCTGCTGTTGACCTAGTCCTGTCGTTACTCTGCTGTTGACCTAGTCCTGTTGTTACTCTGCTGTTGACCTAGTCCTGTTGTTACTCTGCTGTTGACCTAGTCCTGTTGTTACTCTGCTGTTGACCTAGTCCTGTTGTCACTCTGCTGTTGACCTAGTTGAGTTGACCTAGTCCTGTTATCACTCTGCTGTTGACCTAGTTGAGTTGACCTAGTCCTGTTGTTGACCTAGTCCTGTTATCACTCTGCTGTTGACCTAGTTGAGTTGACCTAGTCCTGTTATCACTCTGCTGTTGACCTAGTTGAGTTGACCTAGTCCTGTTGTCACTCACAGTAGACTAGTCTTTACTAAAACCACAGGGTACAAAATAGAATGTATGGCTGTCACAAATGGCATCGTATTCCTTATACAATGCAGTACTTTTGACCAGAGCCCCCGAAGGGAGATAGAGGTCCATTTGGGCTGTATCCCAGCTCGAGTCCGGCTACATACAGAACTTTCTCTCCATTACTAACGTAGTGGAGAGAGTTATTTGACCAGGTGTAAGACAGGAGAAGTCTCACACTGATAGACAGGGGGTCTTTGTTGTGATGTTTCTTTTGTTTTGAGATAAACATAGTTACAATCTATCACAAGAGACGATAGTATCTATGGTATCTATAGCTATACTAATTATAGTCGTGTTGACATTGTCCCATTCTGTCAGGGAATGACTGTTGAATCCATGACGTTGGACTTAAACCTTATATTACACACAGAGTCCATTACATTGTCAGTTGATTATATTACATTTTCAGATCAAAATCCCTAGAACTATTTGTTTGGATGAGAAATCATGTTATGTTACTTAGAACTGAAAATTAGCTTATTTGGACAAAGGAATTAGACTGTGCTAGGAACTATTCAGTCCTCATAGCCAGAACACCTTACCATAAATGGTAGTGTACTAGATAAAATCCTTACTGAAAACAAATGCTTCAAGTTTGATAAATGTCTGAGCTAGTAAGGAATAATGTAACCCTTTTAGAGATGGCCTGGCTGTTTCTGGTGTATTGGTGGGGTCTTGTTCACGGGCAGTTAGGCATGTCTGCTGAATGTCTGGCTGCTGCTTCTAGTTGCATAACTCCTCTCGCTCTCTCTCTCTCTCTCTCTCTCTCTCTCTCTCTCTCTCTCTCTCTCTGTCTCTGTCTCTGTCTCTGTCTCTGTCTCTGTCTCTGTCTCTGTCTCTGTCTCTCTCTGTCTCTCTCTCTCTCTCTCTCTCTCTGTCTCTCTGTCTCTCTCTCTCTCTCTGTCTCTCTTACCTCTCTCTCTCTGTCTCTCTTACCTCTCACTCTGTGTCTTTCGCTCTCTCTCTCCCCCCTCTCTCTCTCTGTCTCTCTTACCTCTCGCTCTGTCTCTTTCTCGCTCTCTCTCCCCCCTCTCTCTCTGTCTCTCTTACCTCTCGCTCTGTCTTTCTCTCTCTCTCTCTCCCCCCCCTCTCTCTGTCTCTCTTACCTCTCGCTCTGTCTCTCCCTCTCTCTCTACCTCCTCTCTTTCTCCTCTTCTCTCTCTCTCCCCCCTTCACTGAAGGAGTTCCTGGCAGAGATGCAGTCAGCTCCTCAAACACACTCCGGTCTCTCAGACAGACAGGGAGCTCAAACAGACAGGCAGACAGGGAGGGAGCTCAGACAGACAGGGAGCTCAAACAGACAGGCAGACAGGGAGGGAGCTCAGACAGACAGGGAGCTCAAACAGACAGGCAGACAGGGAGGGAGCTCAGACAGACAGGCAGGCAGACAGGGAGCTCAGACAGACAGGGAGCTCAAACAGACAGGCAGACAGGGAGGGAGCTCAAACAGACAGACAGACAGACAGACAGACAGACAGACAGACAGACAGACAGACAGACAGACAGACAGACAGACAGACAGACAGACAGACAGACAGACAGACAGACAGACAGACAGACAACCAGACAGACAGAGACAGACAGGGAGGGAGCTCAGACAGACATACAGACAGGGAGCTCAGACAGACAGACAGACAGGGAGCTCAGACAGACAGACAGACAGGGAGCTCAGACAGACAGACAGACAGGGAGCTCAGACAGTCAGGGAGCTCAGACAGACAGGCAGACAGGCAGGCAGGGAGCTCAGAGAGAAAGACAGACAGGGAGCTCAGACAGACAGGCAGACGAACAGGCAGACAGGGAGCTCAAACAGACAGACAGACGAACAGGCAGACAGGGAGCTCAAACAGCCAGACAGACGAACAGGCAGACAGGGAGCTCAAACAGCCAGACAGACAGACAGACAGACAGACAGACAGACAGACAGACAGACAGACAGACAGACAGGCAGGCAGACAGGCAGGCAGGCAAGCAGGCAGACAGACAGACAGACAGACAGACAGACAGACAGACAGACAGACAGACAGACAGACAGGGAGCTCAAACAGACAGACAGACAGACAGACAGACAGACAGACAGGCAGGCAGACAGACAGGCAGGCAGACAGACAGACAGGGAGCTCAGACAGACAGACAGGGAGCTCAGACAGACAGACAGGGAGCTCAGACAGACAGACAGGGAGCTCAAACAGACAGACAGGGAGCTCAGACAGACAGACAGGGAGCTCAGAAATGCACTGCTTAGTGGTAATGCTCTGTCATGCATCCGTCAGGCAGCATGATCATGTTTAACCCAAGCCATTATCTCACGTCATTGCTATAGATTCTCAGTATTATGCATTAATACTTTGACATTATCCGTTGTGTAAATAAGCTTAAAGGAAATGGTCAACAAAGAGGTGTACATTTTTTTACGATTATTAAAATGTGTTGGAAGCGCTATAACATTATAAACATGTCTGAAGACTCGACTGTCTGAAGAGAGAGTGTCTGCACTGTTAGTCGTACTGGGTGTTTATGTGTCTGCACTGTTAGTCGTACTGGGTGTTTATGTGTTTATCACCCCGCTCCTCCGCTCTCTCCACTGGCTTCCAGTTGAAGCTCGCATCCGCTACAAGACCATGGTGCTTGCCTACGGAGCTGTGAGGGGAACGGCACCTCCGTACCTTCAGGCTCTGATCAGGCCCTACACCCAAACAAGGGCACTGCGTTCATCCACCTCTGGCCTGCTCGCCTCCCTACCTCTGAGGAAGTACAGTTCCCGCTCAGCCCAGTCAAAACTGTTCGCTGCTCTGGCACCCCAATGGTGGAACAAACTCCCTCACGACGCCAGGTCAGCGGAGTCAATCACCACCTTCCGGAGACACCTGAAACCCCACCTCTTTAAGGAATACCTAGGATAGGATAAAGTAATCCTTCTAACCCCCCCCCCCCCCCCTTAAAAGAGTTAGATGCACTATTGTAAAGTGGTTGTTCCACTGGATATCATAAGGTGAATGCACCAATTTGTAAGTCGCTCTGGATAAGAGCGTCTGCTAAATGACTTAAATGTAAATGTAAATGTATGTGTCTGCACTGTTAGTCGTACTGGGTGTTTATGTGTCTGCTGTAGAAGGTTCTAGTGTCTTGAGTCTCTGTCTGCATCTCTCCTCAGGTATAACGTGGGGGAAGGTGGTGTCCCTGTATACGGTAGCCGGTGCCCTGGCGGTGGACTGCGTGAGGCACGGTCACCCAGCCATGGTCCACACCATCGTAGACTGCATGGGGGAGTTTGTCCGCAAGAGCCTGGTCTCCTGGTTGAAGAAGAGAGGAGGATGGGTAAGAGGAACACTAGATATATAGAAATATAATCTATAGAACGTTAGAGGTCCCGTTCCCTTTTTTGTTTATAGATTAGGTTTCTATACTCACCCATAGACATCGGATTGCTGGAATGAAAAGCCCGTCAGACGACCGCAGACAGACACCCTCAGTGTGGCTGACTTGGTTTTGGATGTGTTTCTGTGGTTTCACCGTCGTGGTGGTTTATGTCTCTGCAGCAGGGAAGGCGGTTGGTTGACTGATGATATAGCTCAGACTGCACTGCCTTGTGGGAATGTTTACCTTTCATATAATGTATGGATACTAGTCAGAACCCTGTCAGTAGTACTGCATGGATACTAGTCAGAACCCTGTCTGTAGTACTGTCTGTATACTAGTCAGAACCCTGTCAGTAGTACTGTCTGTATACTAGTCAGAACCCTGTCAGTAGTACTGTATGGATACTAGTCAGAACCCTGTCAGTAGTACTGTATGGATACTAGTCAGAACCCTGTTAGTAGTACTGTATGGATACTAGTCAGAACCCTGTCTGTAGTACTGTCTGTATACTAGTCAGAACCCTGTCAGTAGTACTGTATGGATACTAGTCAGAACCCTGTCAGTAGTACTGTATGGATACTAGTCAGAACCCTGTCAGTAGTACTGTATGGATACTAGTCAGAACCCTGTCAGTAGTACTGTCTGTATACTAGTCAGAACCCTGTCAGTAGTACTGTCTGTATACTAGTCAGAACCCTGTCAGTAGTACTGTATGGATACTAGTCAGAACCCTGTCAGTAGTACTGTATGGATACTAGTCAGAACCCTAACCCTGTCAGTAGTACTGTATGGATACTAGTCAGAACCCTGTCAGTAGTACTGTATGGATACTAGTCAGAACCCTGTCAGTAGTACTGTCTGTATACTAGTCAGAACCCTGTCAGTAGTACTGTCTGTATACTAGTCAGAACCCTGTCAGTAGTACTGTATGGATACTAGTCAGAACCCTGTCAGTAGTACTGTATGGATACTAGTCAGAACCCTAACCCTGTCAGTAGTACTGTATGGATACTAGTCAGAACCCTGTCAGTAGTACTGTATGGATACTAGTCAGAACCCTGTCAGTAGTACTGTATGGATACTAGTCAGAACCCTGTCAGTAGTACTGTATGGATACTAGTCAGAACCCTGTCAGTAGTACTGTATGGATACTAGTCAGAACCCTGTCAGTAGTACTGTATGGATACTAGTCAGAACCCTGTCAGTAGTACTGTCTGGATACTAGTCAGAACCCTGTCAGTAGTACTGTATGGATACTAGTCAGAACCCTGTCAGTAGTACTGTATGGATACTAGTCAGAACCCTGTCAGTAGTACTGTATGGATACTAGTCAGAACCCTGTCAGTAGTACTGTATGGATACTAGTCAGAACCCTGTCAGTAGTACTGTGTGGATACTAGTCAGAACCCTGTCAGTAGTACTGTATGGATACTAGTCAGAACCCTGTCAGTAGTACTGTCTGGATACTAGTCAGAACCCTGTCAGTAGTACTGTATGGATACTAGTCAGAACCCTGTCAGTAGTACTGTCTGGATACTAGTCAGAACCCTGTCAGTAGTACTGTATGGATACTAGTCAGAACCCTGTCAGTAGTACTGTCTGGATACTAGTCAGAACCCTGTCAGTAGTACTGTATGGATACTAGTCAGAACCCTGTCAGTAGTACTGTATGGATACTAGTCAGAACCCTGTCAGTAGTACTGTATGGATACTAGTCAGAACCCTGTCAGTAGTACTGCATGGATACTAGTCAGAACCCTGTCAGTAGTACTGTATGGATACTAGTCAGAACCCTGTCAGTAGTACTGTATGGATACTAGTCAGAACCCTGTCAGTAGTACTGTATGGATACTAGTCAGAACCCTGTCAGTAGTACTGCATGGATACTAGTCAGAACCCTGTCAGTAGTACTGTATGGATACTAGTCAGAACCCTGTCAGTAGTACTGTCTGGATACTAGTCAGAACCCTGTCAGTAGTACTACATAGATACTAGTCAGTAGTACTGTATGGATACTAGTCAGAACCCTGTCAGTAGTACTGTCTGGATACTAGTCAGAACCCTGTCAGTAGTACTGTATGGATACTAGTCAGAACCCTGTCAGTAGTACTGTATGGATACTAGTCAGAACCCTGTCAGTAGTACTGTATGGATACTAGTCAGAACCCTGTCAGTAGTACTGTCTGGATACTAGTCAGAACCCTGTCAGTAGTACTGTCTGGATACTAGTCAGAACCCTGTCAGTAGTACTGCATGGATACTAGTCAGAACCCTGTCAGTAGTACTGTATGGATACTAGTCAGAACCCTGTCAGTAGTACTGTCTGGATACTAGTCAGAACCCTGTCAGTAGTACTGCATGGATACTAGTCAGAACATATAGTATGTATAAGGACAAGAACAAGTTAGGAAACAGAAAGAGAAGTTGCATTGCTCAACTTTGACCTCTTCTGTAACATAGTTGATAATAGACAGACGTGTGTAAAACTCATGATTGATCTCCTAGATGACAGACTCGGCACTAAGACGGTCATAGTGGACAGTAAGAAAGCCTGTGTCTGCAATCTTAGTGAAAAAAAGGGTTCCAAAATGGGTTCTTCGGCCGTCCCCATAGTAGAACCCTTTAGCGTTTTCAGGTAGAACCATTTTTGGAAAGGGTTCTACATGGAACTCAAAATGGGTTCTACCTGGAACTCAAAAAGGGTTCTACATGGAACTCAAAAAGGGTTCTACATGGAACTCAAAATGGGTTCTACCTGGAACTCAAAAAGGGTTCTACATGGAACTCAAAAAGGGTTCTACCTGGAACCCAAAATGGGTTCTACCTGGAACCAAAAAGGGTTCTTCGAAGGGTTATCCTATGGGGACAGCCGAAGAACCCTTTTAGATTCTAGATAGCACCTTTTTTTCCCCCTCGAAGAGTGTGCAGAGTGTCTGTACAGATACATTGTGCATTGACTATGACAGCTGTATGCGTTTCCCTGTGTTGTACCCACCTATCAGGTCTGTCCTGAACGTGTCCTGAACGTGTCCTCCAACGTGTCCTGAACGTGTCCTGAACGTGTCCTGAACGTGTCCTCCAACGTGTCCGCTGAGAGAATAGCTAAATAAAACTGAGGCGAACAAGAGCCGGAACACAACACAATCATGACTGTGCAAAAACAAAACTCCCTGCTCTGTACATAGTAAAAAGGCACTGTGTTTTTTTACTAACTCGAAGATTTCACCTGAAAGCATGAGGTGTCTGTCAAAGCTATTTCAAAAAAAAAAAATACAAATAAAAACATCCAGAAATGGAGTTGAATTTATTTGAGCCACTTACTTTAAGAAACTCCAAAGAATGTCTCAATATAGTCTTGCTCTAGAGGACATCTGATATAAATCTGTAAAGAGCAAAGTGTGGAGCTCAACTGGTACTCGGAGCAGAGAGCAGAGAGGAGGCCTGGCAAGGAGCCGTGGCCTAGATCTGTGAGTCCTGCTCTTTTGGCAAAGCTTAAAAATCAACCAAGAATCCCTCTACACTGGGGCTGGGGTCTGTGTCCCAAATGACACCATATTCCCTATGTAGTGCACTACATTCAATCAGGACCCAAAGGGCTTCATTTGGGACACAAACCTTGGCCCATTGGAAGTTAAAACATGCCAGATAATGAAAGAGGTCTACGTGACCTAATCCCATTCCTCTGGCCTCATCTCTGCAGGTTCCAGTTGAAACCAGAAGGGTATACTATGTACGTAGCTAGATCTACCCAGGCTTTTCTGAAGTGACCTAGCTTCAGTTAGCTTCACATTCCAGTTTAGGCTTCATCTGTGCTACGACCGTGGATATTGCTCTTCCGCCTGTCGGCTAACTCTAGCAAGCTTATAACTACGAGTGCTAGTCGACCCCCCCAAAACTATTCAATGAGGCGATGCTGAAACATCAATCCATGGACAAGTCAGCGCCACATTTACATTTGTGCAGAAATCAAAATGAAAGAAGAGGGATCTTGCATATTCACCAGACTCTTAGAAGTGACGTCTTTAATTGTATTACGTTTCATTAATGCCGTTAGGTTGCTGTTAACGCCGGCAGTTAGCCTAGTGGTTCGAGCGTTAGGGCCAATAACCGAAAGGTTCCTGGTTTGAATCCCTGAGCTGACATGGTAAAAAAAAATCTGTCGTTCTGCCCCTGAACAAGGCAGTTAACCCTGTGTTCCCCAGGTGCTGTGGATGTTGATTAACCCACTGTCCCCCCCCCCCCCACACACACACGTCTCTGATTCAGAGGGGTTGGGTTAAATGCAGAAGATGTATTCAGTTGTTCAACTGACTAGATATCCCCATTTCTTCGGTGTGCTTATTAATGCACACAACACCTTTTTCCCCCACTACTATCGATAAAATACTTTTTATAACAGCCAGAAGAGGACTGGCCAGCCCTCATAGCTTGGTTCCTCTCTAGGTTTCTTCCTAGGTTTTGGAAGAACCTTCTAGGGAGTTTTTCCTAGCCACCGTGCTTCTACACCTGCATTGCTTGCTGTTTGGGGTTTTAGGCTGGGTTTCATTGGCCCTCAACTTGCAGCTCAGACATTTCATTCTGGATAAGAAGAGTTAGCCCTGAGTTAGCCTGCCCTGGAGCAGGTTAGTTCTGAATACAGGATAAACAGAGTTAGCCCTGAGTTAGCCTATCCTGGAGCAGGTTAGTTCTGAATGCAGGATAAACAGAGTTAGCCCTGAGTTAGCCTGCCCTGGACCAGGTTAGTTCTGAATGCAGGATAAACAGAGTTAGCCCTGAGTTAGCCTATCCTGGAGCAGGTTAGTTCTGAATGCAGGATAAACAGAGTTAGCCCTGAGTTAGCCTATCCTGGAGCAGGTTAGTTCTGAATGCAGGATAAACAGAGTTAGCCCTGAGTTAGCCTATCCTGGAGCAGGTTAGTTCTGAATGCAGGATAAACAGAGTTAGCCCTGAGTTAGCCTATCCTGTAGCAGGTTAGTTCTGAATGCAGGATAAACAGAGTTAGCCCTGAGTTAGCCTGCCCAGGAACAGGTTAGTTCTGAATGAGAGAATAAACAGAGTTAGCCCTGAGTTAGCCTGCCATGGAACAGGTTAGCTCTGAATGCAGGATAAACAGAGTTAGCCCTGAGTTAGCCTGCCCTGGAACAGGTTAGCTCTGAATGCAGGATAAACAAAGTTAGCCCTGAGTTAGCCTGCCCTGGAGCAGGTTAGTTCTGAATGCAGGATAAACAAAGTTAGCCCTGAGTTAGCCTGCCCTGGACCAGGTTAGTTAGCCTGCCCTGCCCTGGACCAGGTTAGTTCTGAAGGATTCGTTGCCATAGAAATGTACCTGGCTAAAAGGCGAGCAACATTCCTATGATCGGTTATCCCGAGTTGAACTCAGAGTTGACCAAAGTTACCTTGCTAACTCCTCAAACCCGCTAGTAGTATAACCCTCTGATTTCTCAAGACAGCCTGACCTATTTTTATCAGATTAGTATGGAACACAATGTGTTGTGTAACCAACTACAACCTTGTAAAATTAGGTGCAGATTTACCCCAATTCTAGTCCTGGTCATCTTTTTTGTAACATGCAGTTGCCATACTGTACATTTCACAGAAATGCTTAGGCACTGACCGATTTTACAAAAACTGAAAGGGTCAGGAAACGTTGCTGATAAAAACCCATACCACAACATTGAGAAGGAAACGGCTGCTATTATCAGATAGTAGAACTGTGTGTTGATGTAGCCTACTTATTTAGTCTCAATGTTTTCTTATGTCTTAAGGACTATTTTTTCTCTCTCTCCTTATCATGTATTTTTTTTATTGCCAGTCAAAACCTTTTGACCAATTGTCACAAGTGGTATTTTGAAATATGAGTTGTTAAGATTACAGTGTTTTGTTTTGATTGGGACATTGCATACTTGCACGTTCGCCATATTTCCTTCTACTTTTTTTCTGGACATGGTCAATGTAAACGTGTTTTTTAATGAACATTTTAACCTGACCTCTAGTCTAGATAATATCTATTTGCTTAGAGCAGCGTGTGTCAAACACATTTTGTAATATAATATCGTCCTGTTAATGCAGGTAATTTATCTGGCATTCATTGGTTATAGACTAACTGTTAAAGGGTCACTCCCTGTGTAAAGGAAATTGACTGGTATATAGGGCATCCCTCAACTGCCTGTGAAACTTTGACCTGTCAAATCATAAGTGCCCAGCTTCTGCTCAGAGGTCCCATTTTCCTTCAGAGGTCCCATGTCTGTGTCCTGACTCTCCACCCTTCTCCTTCAGAGGTCCCATATCTGTGTCCTGACTCTCCACCCTTTTCCTTCAGAGGTCCATGTCTGTGTCCTGACTCTCCACCCTTCTCCTTCAGAGGTCCATGTCTGTGTCCTGACTCTCCACCCTTTTCCTTCAGAGGTCCATGTCTGTGTCCTGACTCTCCACCCTTCTCCCTCAGAGGTCCCATGTCTGTGTCCTGACTCTCCACCCTTTTCCTTCAGAGGTCCATGTATGTGTCCTGACTCTCCACCCTTCTCCCTCAGAGGTCCATGTCTGTGTCCTGACTCTCCACCCTTTTCCTTCAGAGGTCCATGTCTGTGTCCTGACTCTCCACCCTTCTCCCTCAGAGGTCCCATGTCTGTGTCCTGACTCTCCACCCTTTTCCTTCAGAGGTCCATGTATGTGTCCTGACTCTCCACCCTTCTCCCTCAGAGGTCCATGTCTGTGTCCTGACTCTCCACCCTTCTCCCTCAGAGGTCCCATGTCTGTGTCCTGACTCTCCACCCTTTTCCCTCAGAGGTCCCATGTCTGCGTCCTGACTCTCCACCCTTTTCCCTCAGAGGTCCCATGTCTGTGTCCTGACTCTCCACCCTTCTCCTTCAGAGGTCCCATGTCTGTGTCCTGACTCTCCACCCTTCTTGCACACATGTCCCCTCATGGATTTAAAAGTATTGATTATTGTAATCATTGGCTGGAGGGAGTGTCCACCGTTGGTATATCCATGATGGGAAGTATGCAATTGCACACTTTGGGAGAAGGTTGAATAATTGGGACGTACAGTATCTGAGTGATTGGGACGTGCAGTATCTGAGTGATTGGGACGTACAGTATCTAAGCGATTGGGACGTGCAGTATCTGAGCGATTGGGACGTACAGTATCTGAGTGATTGGGATGTGCAGTATCTGAGTGATTGGGACGTGCAGTATCTGAGTGATTGGGACGTGCAGTATCTGAGTGATTGGGACGTGCAGTATCTGAGTGATTGGGACGTACAGTATCTGAGTGATTGGGACGTACAGTATCTGAGTGATTGGGACGTACAGTATCTGAGTGATTGGGACGTACAGTATCTGAGTGATTGGGACGTACAGTATCTGAGTGATTGGGACGTACAGTATCTGAGTGATTGGGACGTGCAGTATCTGAGTGATTGGGACGTACAGTATCTGAGTGATTGGTACGTACAGTATCTGAGTGATTGGGACGTGCAGTATCTGAGTGATTTGGACGTACAGTATCTGAGTGATTGGGACGTGCAGTATCTGAGTGATTTGGACGTACAGTATCTGAGTGATTGGGACGTGCAGTATCTGAGTGATTGGGACGTGCAGTATCTGAGTGATTGGGACGTGCAGTATCTGAGTGATTGGGACGTGCAGTATCTGAGTGATGCTGTCTCTCTCCTCTCATAGGCTGACTCACCCACTCTCTCTCCTCTCATAGGCTGACATTCACCCACTCTCTCTCCTCTCATAGGCTGACTGTCACCCACTCTCTCTCCTCTCATAGGCTGATATCACAAAGTGCGTGGTGAACACGGACCCCAGCTTCCGCTCCCATTGGTTGGTGTCTGCTACCTGCGCCTGTGGACATTACCTGAAGGCCATGGTGTTTTACCTGCTACGGGACAAGTGACAACGGAGGACGAGTTGAGTCACGACCACACGATGGACAACCTGCCCCATCCGCCAGTGTAGGACAAAAGAACCTTATCCTGGTCCCAGATCTGTTCGAGCTCCTGACAACTCTATTGCTGTCATTGTCAAGCCAAACATGTTTGTTTTGAGTGTTTCAATCAAGGAGTTTGTCAGGACAGTGAGTGTCAAGGAGTTGTCATGACAGCCCAAACAGACTGGCACTCAGCCAACCGGGCGTCTGTCTGAGCTGCAGCCATCCCTCCTCTAGAGTTCTAGATATGTTGTTGTTTACACTGCACCTCCGCCACTGCCACTGACGAGCACCTTGGGCCTTCACAAACAAATGAAACAAACGCACTGGCATTGCAACATCGACTTGAATAAGCTTGTTAGCTACGTCTGCTTTGAACAGGGTATTTATCGATTTAGCTTGACAGTATTATTGTGACGTACAAGTACAGATTCTCCAGCTGTATTGTGAGGTAGTAGTCTATACATACGGATCCATAGCATTAACAGTTGACTGGAATGGGAATGCCCATTCTAGTTATTCTATATCTGGATCTCTGTTTTTCTATAGCTCTCTCTGTCACATTCCTTGTTTTCTTTATGCTTACATAGACTGGTTAACTGATAACGTCACAAAAGAAAACGCGCAGAAGGACGTGTGTCCTGATTCTGGATGGCCAGACAGCTAGCAACAATGACAAGAAACTGCCCTGATTCTGGATGGCCAGACAGCTAGCAACAATGACAAGAAACTGCCCTGATTCTGGATGGCCAGACAGCTAGCAACAATGACAAGAAACTGCCCTGATTCTGGATGGCCAGACAGCTAGCAACAATGACAAGAAACTGCCCTGATTCTGGATGGCCAGACAGCTAGCAACAATGACAAGAAACTGCCCTGATTCTGGATTGCCAGACAGCTAGCAACAATGACAAGAAACTGCCCTGAGTCTGGATTGCCAGACAGCTAGCAACAATGACAAGAAACTGCCCTGATTCTGGATGGCCAGACAGCTAGCAACAATGACAAGAAACTGCCCTGATTCTGGATTGCCAGACAGCTAGCAACAATGACAAGAAACTGCCCTGATTCTGGATGGCCAGACAGCTAGCAACAATGACAAGAAACTGCCCTGATTCTGGATGGCCAGACAGCTAGCAACAATGACAAGAAACTGCCCTGATTCTGGATGGCCAGACAGCTAGCAACAATGACAATAAACTGCCATGTTGGGGAATCGTAAGTGGCTCATTTTGATCTTGTTCTTGATTCAATGTCTTGTTTTTAGGTGTTTTGACTGATGTCACGTCTATGCTAATATGGCTAATATTTGCTAGCTAGCGTGCTAACCAACAACTGTAACGATGTATTTGAGAGACAACAAGTGCTCATTGTGCAACTTTATTTATGTTTTCAATAAACATTGTAGATTAAATATAGTTTACATGTTGTTAACAATCTAAGCCAACTTCGTCTGTTTTGCCCCATAGTTGTGCATGTGTTGGTTTTGTTGCTAAACAACCAACCCGTCTTTTACTCCTGGGCAAATATTAAATTTAAAGCAATGGAATATTTGTATAAATTTGAGTTTCATTTCTGCACATACTGTATGTCAAGTGAAGTGTGGATATGGCCCAGACAGAGTGGGAGAATTTCAATTGCTATTTCCTCACGTCCCCTCTCCTCACCTTCTCAAACCCCATTGGATGAGCAGGTCAAAACGGAGGGACCTCTGACCTTCTCATCCAATTGGTTTTGAGAAGGAGGCGAGGAGAGAGGATGCGAAGATTCAAAGAATAAACAATTGAGATTCTCCCAGTGCTTCTAAATAAAGCAGAATGTTCAGCCCCTAGTGGCTGGAAATAAGAATGACCGAAAAACACAGGACGTGACGTTGTGATTTTATGATCTCTGGATTGACGATGGTCAGATGAATGAAAAGGATAACGGACTTCACTAAGTGAAATAATGATCAATTCTTCAGTTTGAAATATAGTTTTGATTATAACGTTTGTTTGCATGCTTCATGTATGGGCTTGTAAGTAAGCATTTCACTGTAAGGTGTTCGGTATTCGGTGACAAATAAGATTGGATTTATGTGACGAGTGTGTGGATTTATATAAATCCCCCAGATTTTGTGTGTGTGTGGGGGGGAGGGGGGGGGGGCTGTTTTTTGTAGAATATTGTGATGTTATGGATCACTCCATCGTCTGAAACTTAAAATCCCATTCAGACATTTTTTGTCTGTATTATTCTACAAGTTATTTTAATTTCATGAATAACAACTACACAGTAGCTTACATATATTATATTTGGCAACACTGAGTGTCTTCAGAAAATAAAATGTGTTATATTTCAACTTTGTTTTAATTGGTTTCATTAATGTCAAAACTATAGTATCATACATTGAAAATGGATAGCTACCAATTTTGCCTACTTTCAAGTGAATGGCCCAAATAGTCAAAGTCTGCCATATACGGTCTTGATTAGCTAACCTATCATGATTTACTGCCATCTAGCGTCCAATATATTTATATCACCAAACATTTTTCTACATTGGAATGTGAGAGACTTCATTCCGGTCATATTGGTTAAACTGTAGGATGCAGATTAAATATGTGTATGGTATTAAAAAGATGCTTGAACGTTACCATAGTAAACAATAAAACTTCCCCAAAGATAATGTAATAAAACGTGAGATGTGGCTCAACATATGTTGCATAATAATAAAAGTTGCATAATAATAAAAGCAGCTAGTACAAGTAATGACAGGGCAGTTGTACTGTGTGTTCTTAGCTATGATCTCTCAAATACCCCGTCACTCTCTCTGTCTCCCCTCCCGGAGGACCTGAGCCCTAGGACCATGCCTCAGGACTACCTGGCCAGACGATTCCTAGCTGTTCCAAGTCCACCTGGTCGTGCTGTTGATCTAGTTTTGCTGTCCTGTCTGCTGCTGTGGACCCTTGACCTGATTCACCTGGCCATGCTCCCTCTCGTACCTTGAATTTCAGAATGCCTGGTTATGAAAAGACAACTGACATTGACTACTGAGGTGTTAAACTTTTACACACTCTAACCTTCATGGTTATTATTTCACCCTGCTGGTCATCTATGAACATTTAAACGTCTGGATTTACTATCTGGCCTTAATGGCCACATGTACTCCTAGTCCAAAGGCCGGCAGATGGCGATATTGGGTCGACATCAATACCAGATCAATATCGCCATATGCCGTACTCTTAAATCTCCACCTGGCACAGCCAGAAGAGGACTGGCCTTGTTCCTCTCTAGAAGTAGTAGAGTAGAAGTAGAGAAGGGGGGTGGGGGTAGGAGTAGAGAAAGGGGGGTGGGGTAGGAGTAGAGAAGGGGGGTAGGAGTAGAGAAGGGGGGTAGGAGTAGAGAAGGGGGGTAGGAGTAGGGAAGGGGGGGTAGGAGTAGAGAAGGGGGGGTAGGAGTAGAGAAGGGGGGGTAGGAGTAGAGAAGGGGGGTAGGAGTAGAGCGGATGGTAGGAGTAGAGAAGGGGGGGTAGGAGTAGAGAAGGGGGGTGGGGGTAGGAGTAGAGAAGGGGGGATAGGAGTAGAGAAGGGGGGGTAGGAGTAGAGAAGGGGGGGTAGGAGTAGAGAAGGGGGGGTAGGAGTAGAGAAGGGGGGTAGGAGTAGAGCGGATGGTAGGAGTAGAGAAGGGGGGGTAGGAGTAGAGAAGGGGGGGTAGGAGTAGAGAAGGGGGGTAGGAGTAGAGAAGGGGGGGTAGGAGTAGAGAAGGGGGGGTAGGAGTAGAGAAGGGGGGTAGGAGTAGAGAAGGGGGGGTAGGAGTAGAGAAGGGGGGGTAGGAGTAGAGAAGGGGGGGTAGGAGTAGAGAAGGGGGGGTAGGAGTAGAGAAGGGGGGTAGGAGTAGAGAAGGGGGGTAGGAGTAGGGAAGGGGGGGTAGGAGTAGAGAAGGGGGGGTAGGAGTAGAGAAGGGGGGTAGGAGTAGAGCGGATGGTAGGAGTAGAGAAGGGGGGGTAGGAGTAGAGAAGGGGGGTGGGGGTAGGAGTAGAGAAGGGGGGATAGGAGTAGAGAAGGGGGGGTAGGAGTAGAGAAGGGGGGGTAGGAGTAGAGAAGGGGGGGTAGGAGTAGAGAAGGGGGGTAGGAGTAGAGAAGGGGGGTAGGAGTAGAGAAGGGGGGGTAGGAGTAGAGAAGGGGGGGTAGGAGTAGAGAAGGGGGGTAGGAGTAGAGAAGGGGGGGTAGGAGTAGAGAAGGGGGGGTAGGAGTAGAGAAGGGGGGGTAGGAGTAGAGAAGGGGGGTAGGAGTAGAGAAGGGGGGTAGGAGTAGAGAAGGGGGGGTAGGAGTAGAGAAGGGGGGGTAGGAGTAGAGAAGGGGGGGTAGGAGTAGAGCGGGGGGTAGGAGTAGAGCGGGGGGTAGGAGTAGAGAAGGGGGGTAGGAGTAGAGCGGATGGTAGGAGTAGGGAAGGGGGGGTAGGAGTAGAGAAGGGGGGGTAGGAGTAGAGAAGGGGGGGTAGGAGTAGAGCGGGGGGTAGGAGTAGAGCGGGGGGTAGGAGTAGAGAAGGGGGGGTAGGAGTAGAGAAGGGGGGGTAGGAGTAGAGAAGGGGGGATAGGAGTAGAGAAGGGGGGGTAGGAATAGAGCGGGGGGGTAGGAGTAGAGAAGGGGGGGTAGGAGTAGAGCAGGGGGTAGGAGTAGAGAAGGGGGGATAGGAGTAGAGAAGGGGGGTAGGAGTAGGGAAGGGGGGGTAGGAGTAGAGCGGATGGTAGGAGTAGAGAAGGGGGGGTAGGAGTAGAGAAGGGGGGTAGGAGTAGAGAAGGGGGGGTAGGAGTAGGGAAGGGGGGGTAGGAGTAGAGCGGATGGTAGGAGTAGAGAAGGGGGGGTAGGAGTAGGGAAGGGGGGGTAGGAGTAGAGAAGGGGGGGTAGGAGTAGAGAAGGGGGATAGGAGTAGGGAAGGGGGGGTAGGAGTAGAGAAGGGGGGGTAGGAGTAGGGAAGGGGGGTAGGAGTAGAGCGGGGGGTAGGAGTAGAGAAGGGGGGGTAGGAGTAGGGAAGGGGGGGTAGGAGTAGAGCGGATGGTAGGAGTAGAGAAGGGGGGGTAGGAGTAGAGAAGGGGGGTAGGAGTAGAGCAGGGGGGTATGGGTAGAGCAGGGGGGTAGGGGTAGAGAAGGGGGGGTAGGAGTAGAGCGGGGGTAGGAGTAGAGCGGGGGGTAGGAGTAGAGCAGGGGGGTATGGGTAGAGCAGGGGGGTAGGGGTAGAGAAGGGGGGGTAGGAGTAGAGCGGGGGGTAGGAGTAGAGCAGGGGGGGGTAGGAGTAGAGAAGGGGGGGGTTGATTCAGAACACCTTGCTACATAGCTTACACACACACACACACACACACACACCAGGGACCCCTATTTGAACAAGGAGTCATTCATGATCTGACTTTGTCATCTTCATACAAATGACCACTGTGACAGTATATTGATTTAAATAACATTAGGACTATTAACTGTCACAGTGCTCATTTGTATGAAGATGACAACGTCAGATCATGATGATGCAGGTTTTAAATACGTCATTTGTGCTCATGTGATGTTGGTTATTTTAAACCGGTTTCCACTAGTTACCACAGCCACAAAGTTAAAATTGGCTATACAGTATTGTAAACATTCATGAAAACAAAAATGTACTTGTTGCTCTTAATTTAAGGTTAGGGTTATACATAAGCAGTACATTTATGGTTCAGGTCAGGGTTAGGTTTAAAATCACATTATAAGAATATATATTGTAGAAATAGTCGCGTTTATAACTTCGTGGCTGTGGTAACTAGTGACGAAGGCATAAACCGGATGAGACCCGGATATAGAGCTGGCCAGCTTGTACAGAGAGGCCCAAGTCGGTGGGAAATCTGTGTCCCTCCAGCAGATGGCGTTTTTACGTTGTTTCGCCCACTAAGCAAGGAGCTTTTGTATGGGGTTCAATGCGAGTGTCAAATTTGGTCAACAAAAGTGTTTTTATGTTGATTTGATCGAATAAAAGTTTTGTAATGCTTAAGTTATTATGAGTGTACTGATATGAGTAGGACACGTGACATCCTGGCAACTTTGAGAAACTAGATCTGATTTGTTTTCAAATTCTTAGTGGGTCTGAGGGAAATATGTGTGTCTAACATGGTCATATATTTGGCAGGAGATAAGGTGCAGCTCAGTTTCCACCTCATTTTGTGGGCAGTGGGCACATAGCCTGTCAGCTCTGCCTCTCTCAATAACAAGGCTATCTATGCTCACTGAGTCCGTACATAGGCAAAAGCTTTCCATAATTTTGCGTCTGTCACGGTGATCAGGTATTCACTGTTTAGGGCAACATAGCTTTCCAGTTTGCTATATTTGTTGGTTAGTTCTTTCCAATGTGTTCAGTAATTATGTTTTTGTTTTCTCATGATTTGGTTGGGTCTAATTCAGTGGAGGTTGCTTAGGGGAAGATGGCTCATAATAATGGCTGGAAACCACGTGTTAGACGATGCTAATTCCTTTCAACCTATTCCGCTCCTATTGGATGATTGTATAATTATTTTCTGGATTTTGATCATTCGCGCATATCGTCCTAATTCAGCTCTGCGTGCATTATTTGGTGTTTTACGTTGCACACAGAGGATGTTGTTGCAGAATTCTGCATGCAGAATCTAAATTTGGTGTTTGTCCAATTTTGTGAATTCTTGGTTGGTGAGCAGACCCCAGACCTCACAACCACAGAGGGTAATGGGTTCTATAACTGATTCCAGCTGCACATTATTACCAAAGATTTTTTATAATTAACCAAAGGTAGACCACAGCCTGTCGTTTCCCAAAGGGAGCAAATGAATCATCGTGGGAAGGAAAAGCAAGGAGGTGGGCTGAGCCAAGCACGAGCTAGTGAGAGCCTATTGGCGTGTTCTAGCATGTATTTGCATATTTCCATCAGGGAACGCCTACTCTGAAGTGCGCTTGTGGAATAACTAAATTCGTCCTTGCACCCCTTCTAAACAACTCACATTTTTTTGAAACTTTGGTAACGGGTAAAGTCTACAAAACGTAGTCCATTCTGTTTATAAGCAATTCTAGTTTTGGAAACAGAAAACTGTATCGAGATCAAATATTTCATCGATGAGAAATTCGGCAGAATGTTGGCGAAAATTAATCTCGCTCTATCTTCTCCCCACTGCCGTCCACTGAGCTTCCTCTCGAGCACTGAATGCTGATTGGCTGGCAGACGTGGTATATCAGACCTTATACAACGGGTGAGTCTAATCCTGAATGCTGATTGGTTAAAACCGCATTCCAACCGGTGTCTATTCCACAAATTGTCACGTTCCACATTGTTTCAATATTCAAATTCGATCTCCAGCTGTCCTATAGTAATGAACGTGTCGGGAGTCGGGAGTCGGGACGAGACAGAAAGCGTTTCTCAGCCAGTCGAAATAATGAATCAGCTGGCATCATTTTTATGGATATATACAAAAAAAGGTCAATTGAAAAAAAGGTCAAACGAAATGCAGCTAATTTGCAGTCTTTCCAACTTCATTTTGAAGTGATTGTGTTACTGTAGCTGTGTTGTTGGCTAGCTCCTGTAAGAAATTGTATTAGATACTGGTAACTTGTTTTACAACTTCTCAACACAAGCTATACTTGGCACAACATGCACCCATCCCCACTATACCCCCACTACTTTCTACCCTTATAAATAACCGCAGACCCACACACACACTCCCCTCCCCCATGAATAGGGCCCTGTGAAAACAAACGCACATGCAGGATGCTTTTGGATGAGACTAAGACAAAGAACTGTGTGAAGAGCCAATGGAATGTCGACATCAGGCCCGGACAGGACTACCCACGACCCAGATCGACCAATCGGAAGGCCAGACTACAAGATCAACCTACTTTGCTTGTTGCCTATATAATCTGTATGAACTGTTTAGAGCCCCCTCTCTTCCGACGATTCCATACGAGTCAGACAGAAGGAGCCGTGCTGCACGATTTACTAAGATATTTTTACATGTGAATAAACGGCCTTATTATATAATTATCCACCTCGTCCTATGTCTCCACTTGATCTCCTGTCTCCAGTAAACGTTTTATCAACACTCCTCTGAACATCTGTGTTTCTTGACAAGTGAGCACATTTTCTACGCCAGGTGAAATCACGCCTCATTAGCTTATTGTTATGGATGTATCCAAATAAATGTCACTAGAAAACAGCTGAAACAAATGCAAATGCAGCTACTGTTGTTATTCTGGCTGCACTGTTTGACATGACTGTAGGTTAGCCTTAGTTGGCTAGCTAGCAAGGGATAAGAACGTTGCCAGCCAGTATGGCAATAGAACATTTAGAACCAACGACTGGGTCGCGTCCATAGATACAGAA
Organism: Salvelinus alpinus; assembly: GCF_045679555.1. Classification (NCBI taxonomy): domain Eukaryota; kingdom Metazoa; phylum Chordata; class Actinopteri; order Salmoniformes; family Salmonidae; genus Salvelinus; species Salvelinus alpinus. The sequence continues at coordinate 5,954,217 of NC_092100.1, read as the reverse complement.
CCAAAATACTGAACGACTGGGTCGCGTCCATAGATACAGAACCAAAATACTGAACGACTGGGTCGCGTCCATAGATACAGAACCAAAATACTGAACGACTGGGTCGCGTCCATAGATACAGAACCAAAATACTTAACGACTGAGTCGCGTCTCTAGTAACCCTAGATTTGTGTCAGGGTCTATATATTGTGGAAGGAAATAAATTAATCCAAATAATGTTTTTAATGAAAATATGTCAATCATTATTTGAATATGTTGGTAACCCGTTGTATAAAAGTGATATTGCCCTCGAAAACGGTATTTGGAGCTTATATTGGCACGGTTTGCTGGACTTCCGACTTCTTCTCGGGCCTAACAACACCCGTGCCAATATATCATCCAAACACCGGCTTCGAGGGCATTATCACTTATGACATTTTTTTTTTTTACTGTTCTAATTACATTGGTAACCAGTTTAAAATAGTGGTATATGTTTGTGGTATATGGCCAATGTCGTGCACAAGAACAGCTCTTAGCCCGGTATATTGGCCATATACCACACCTCCTCGGGCATTAGAGCTTAATTATACCTCAGTGGGACAGACACGTTAGACAAATGTATTTTCTTCTCTGACATCCTGTTTACTAGGGTTGTTGGTGGCAGTCAGTTTGCCTAGTTTCGCTGATATTCATCGTATGTGTGGCAAGAAACCACGTTGAATCGCATTCAGTGTATTCTATCAACACTACCAACAGATCTACGGAGATGTTGCACCTAGGAAGCGATCCATGGATTGTTATTGGACGAAAAATATTTGCCCCGCCCAAATTAGAAACCCCCTGATTGGATATTTAAATAGAAAAAAAATCTGCAGTATTGATTTCTCATTGGCCGTATGATATTTCTGACTGTTGGACAGATCAACAACACATAGGGTTATTATGGACTGTCGGGATGGATGCAGGTAGGACGTCCTTTTCAACAAAATCAAGGTCTGAACGTTTTTGTATATTAGCCAGCCTCTGAACAAAAGCAAGCCAAGTGTTAAATGCTATATTTCATACACGATTCCAATTTGTACATCAGTTGAGGTTTAACGTTACATATATGTTGAATGTGACTAAAAATAGTCAGTAGCTAGCTATTAGCCAGTTAATGTTAGCTATCAACCAGTCGTTGCAATCAACCCATCCAGACAGACAGCCTAAACTATTATTAGTCTAGCTAAACAAGCAATCGGTGTATTTTGGAGTGAAAACAACAAACGAACGTTAAGGCTACTTTCTGTCCTTGACATTCAGTTAGCGAGCAGAACTGTGTCCATGGCTTCCTAGGAAAGTCGTTTTTTTAGCGTATACGTCTATGTAAACCAACGTTATTGTTCAGTGTCACTAGCTAGGTATTTACCGACAACCGCTGAAAGGTTGGTCACATAGCTAGCAAGCCAAATGTATTCGCAATGTCATTCTCTGTCGCAAGCCAAGCCAGCTAGCTAGCTAGTTCAGCTGTCAAACTGCATTGAGTGAGGGAGTCTGTTTTGCCATTCTGAAAGTGCTTGGACCATGGCTAATACTCCTAATGTTATTTAAATCAATATACAATCAACTGTCACAGTGGTCATTTGTATGAAGATGACAAAATCCGATCATGATCACTTTGTGTGTGTGTGTGTGTGTGTGTGTGTGTGTCGTGTACGCTATGTAGCAAGGTGTTCTGAATCAAATGTACTTATATATTTCAGCTACTCTCACGTACGACACACTTGGCTTTGGAGAGTTTGAAGATTTTCCAGAGACCTCAGAGCCTGTGTGGATCTTGGGGAAAGAATTCAACGCACTCACAGGTAATTGGATACATCAGATCAGCTAGGTGGTGTCAATGTTGTGTGTGTTTTTTGTGTGTCCTCGTCACGTTACTGTGAAATATGGAATGATTCCATGAGTCATAATGTAAATGCAGGAGTGTAGGCCCACAGAACAAACACATAGATCTACAGTACATAGATGGTACATACAGGCATACTGCCAGCAGCGAAAGGCTAATCGGAGTACCAGTCTTTTTTTAAGCTAACATTCCACTCCTGTCATTTGCTAAAGAGACTGTCCTTTCATCTCATGGTTCAATATGCAGCTTAATGGTTTTTATTCTAGGCGTGAAGATATTTCGACATGTCTAGACGATTTAAAGGCTGTGCTGATCGCTTGGCTGCCAAATGTATAGGTGTCCCCAGAGGCCTAATGTTTAAAATGAAGGTAATGGGATCATAATTATTATTTTTAGCTTATCCACGGTAGATGTCTCTCCTAATGAAAAAGGCTCCCCATCCTGCTGATGTGAGCTGCTGGACATCACACTGGCACTAGTGCGTTTATGGATGAGAAAGTGATCTTGCATTTTCCAAAACTGAGCTCAGTGGGGAATCTGGGATTTGCCTACGTCAACAGCCAGGGTTTTATTAAATATGCCTTGGCACTATACTTTTTTTATTTTTTATTGCGCATTTTAATTAAACTGACAAATATCTGGCATGCATAGCACAGGTGGTGGTTGCTGAAACTCAATGTAGTAAGCCAGGCCTAATTTACACTGAGTGTACAAAACATTAAGAACACCTGCTCTTTCCATGACACAGACTGACCAGGTGAATCCAGGTGAAAGCTATGATCCCTTAATTGACGTCACTTGTTAAATCCACTTCAATCAGTGTAGATAAAGGGGAGGAGACGGGTTAAAGAAGGATTTTTAAGCCTTGAGACAATTGAGACGTGGATTGTGTATGTGTACCATTCAGTGGGTGAATGGGCGAGACAAAATATTTAAGTGCTTTTGAACGGGGTATGGTAGTAGGTGCCAAGCGCACCGGTTTGTGTCAAGAACTGCAATGCATCCAATGCATGCTCAACAGTTTCCCGTGTGTATCAAGAATGGTCCATCACCCAAAGGACATCCAGCTTGACACAACTGCGGGAAGCATTGGGGTCAACATGGACCAGCATCCCCGTGGAACGCTTTTGACAACTTGTAGAGTCCATGTCCTGATGAATTGAGGTTGTTTTGAGGGGGGGGGGATTAACTTCTGACTTACACATCGCTGTCTTCACTGTTCCTTTGACCAGCCATGCCTCTCCACTTAGCTCTCTCTATTCCTCTTATAGTAATTGAACCAGTAGCCTAGCCCCAATGCGTGTCCCAGAAGTGACAATATATTCTGAACAAAAATATAAACATAACATGCAACAATTTCAAGTTACAGTTCATCTAAGGAAATCAGTCAATTGAAATACATTTATTTTACTCTAATCTATGGATTTCACATGACTGGGAATACAGATATGCATCTGTTGGTCACAGATACCTTTAAAAAAAGGTAGGGGTATGGATCAGAGAACCAGTCAGTATCTGGTGTGACCACCATTTGCCTCATGCAGCGCGACACATCTCCTTCACATAGAGTTGATCAGGCTGCTGATTGTGGCCTGTGGAATGTTGTCCCACTCCTTTTCAATGGCTGTGTAAAGTTGCTGGATATTGGCGGGAACTGGAACACGCTGTCGTGCACGTCGATCCAGAGCATCCCAAACGTGCTCAATGAGTGACATGTCTGCTGAGTATGCAGGCCATGGAAGAACTGGGACATTTTCAGCTTCCAGGAATTGTGTACAGATCCTTGTGATATGGGGCTGTGCATTATCATGCTGAAACATAAGGTGATGGCGGCGGATGAATGGCAGGACAATGGACCTTAGGATCTCATCACTGTATCTCAGAATGCCCAATGTTAGAAATATTTCCAAACAAATTCATGAATGAATTTAGAATGTTTTCCTATCTGTCTAATTTGCATAAACATTGTGATTTGAATGATAGCTGTGAGGGTTATCCAATCCTCTGATATTCTCCAGTTCCATAATGATAGAATTTGAAGGTTCCCGAAAGGCCAGTCTTTTTGGCAAATGACACGAGTGCCAAGGAGTAGCTGAATAGAGACGGCAACCAGGCTATAACAGAAGGCAGACATCTTAGCTAACTCATTGTCTTTGTTTATCCAGAAAAGGATGACATTCTTTCAGATGTCACGTCACGATTATGGTTCACCTACAGAAAAAACTTCCCACCCATTGGTGAGTAGCCCAATCCTACTGTAGCTAGCCACAGAATAAACCAACGTACTGCAGTAGCAGAGCTAGAATTTTTGATTGTAATGCCAATAAGATTAGCCTATCAGTTGCAGATTGTTTCAATGTGTTCCAGGAGGGACAGGGCCTACGTCCGACACAGGCTGGGGCTGCATGCTGCGATGTGGACAGATGATCCTAGGCGAGGCCCTGGTCTGCAGGCATCTAGGCCGAGGTATGGATGATTGCTTTACTAATTCTTTAGCGTCATCTGCTCCCTGAAGCATACAGCTAGTGTTATTGTGCGTACCCTTCAACGTTAGCTTCTATTATTCAAGATGTACTGCCCCCCCCCACCCCACCCAAATTATCTCTGTCACTGTGTGGTACAGATCTCTTATTGCGCTGAACTAAAGTACTCTGTTCAATAGAACACTTGTTTCACGCAGCAAATGATAATGGTGTTTTTGTTAAGCAGACTGGAGATGGGTGAGAGGCCAGCCTCAGAGAGGAGAGTACATCAGTATCCTCAACGCCTTCCTTGACAAGAAAGACAGCTACTATTCTTTACATCAAATTGGTGAATACTGACTTGCAATTAATTAAATTTAAACTACTTGATTTTTTTTCTTGCTTTATCAAATTGGAAAATTGTTTTCTTTTGATTTGTAATCTCATACAATGATGCACTGATTCAGTCATACTTTATATTTAGAAATAAATGGGTGGTCATTTATTACAATAATAGTGTGTTATTTACACCTACTACAATGTGACAAATATAAGCACCGACCAAGTCAAGTCATCTTTATCTTTATTAGGATGACAGCATTGGTATAACAGCATCTTTATCAACTAACATGTGTCTGTGTACTGCAGCCCAGAAGACATCATTATTAAATCATTATTAGGATCCTACTAACATCAGTTGTGTGTCTGTGTACTGCAGCCCAGATGACATCATTATTAGGATCCTACTAACATCAGTTGTGTGTCTGTGTACTGCAGCCCAGATGACATCATTATTAGGATCCTACTAACATCAGTTGTGTGTCTGTGTACTGCAGCCCAGATGACATCATTATTAGGATCCTACTAACATCAGTTGTGTGTCTGTGTACTGCAGCCCAGATGACATCATTATTAGGATCCTACTAACATCAGTTGTGTGTCTGTGTACTACAGCCCAGATAACATCAGTTGTGTGTCTGTGTACTACAGCCCAGATAACATCAGTTGTGTGTCTGTGTACTGCAGCCCAGATGGGAGTCGGGGAGGGGAAGTCTATAGGCCAGTGGTACGGACCGAACACAGTGGCACAGGTACTGAAGTAAGTACAGTGAGCTCCTCACTTAGTCTCTAGATCAGGGCTCTCCAACCTTTTTCATGGAGAGCCACCCTCCTGTAGGTTTTCACTCCAACCCTGTTCCTGGAGAGATGTCCTCCTGTAGGTTTTAACTCCAGCCCTGTTCCTGGAGAGATACCCTCCTGTAGGTTTTAACTCCAACCCTGTTCCTGGAGAGAGACCCTCCTGGAGGTTTTAACTCCAACCCTGTTCCTGGAGAGATACCGTCCTGTAGGGTTTAACTCCAACCCTGTTCCTGGAGAGACACCCTCCTGTAGGTTTTAACTCCAACCCTGTTCCTGGAGAGATGTCCTCCTGTAGGTTTTAACTCCAACCCTGTTCCTGGAGAGATACCCTCCTGGAGGTTTTAACTCCTACCCTGTTCCTGGAGAGAGACCCTCCTGTAGGTTTTAACTCCAACCCTGTTCATGGAGAGAGACCCTCCTGTAGGTTTTAACTCCAACCCTGTTCCTGGAGAGATACCCTCCTGTAGGTTTTAACTCCAACCCTGTTCCTGGAGAGATACCCTCCTGTAGGTTTTAACTCCAACCCTGTTCCTGGAGAGCCACCCTCCTGTAGGTTTTAACTCCAACCCTGTTCCTGGAGAGATACCCTCCTGTAGGTTTTAACTCCAACCCTGTTCCTGGAGAGCTACCCTCCTGTAGGTTTAACTCCAACCCTGTTCCTGGAGAGCTACCCTCCTGTATGTTTTTGCTCCAACCCTGTTCCTGGAGAGCTACCCTCCTGTAGGTTTAACTCCAACCCTGTTCCTGGAGAGATACCCTCCTGTAGGTTTTTGCTCCAACCCTGTTCCTGGAGAGATACCGTCCTGTAGGGTTTAACTCCAACCCTGTTCCTGGAGAGATACCCTCCTGTAGGTTTTAACTCCAACCCTGTTCCTGGAGAGATACCCTCCTGTAGGTTTTAACTCCAACCCTGTTCCTGGAGAGATACCCTCCTTTAGGTTTTAACTCTAACCCTGTTCCTGGAGAGATACCCTCCTGTAGGTTTAACTCCAACCCTGTTCCTGGAGAGATACCCTCCTGTAGGTTTTTGCTCCAACCCTGTTCCTGGAGAGATACCGTCCTGTAGGGTTTAACTCCAACCCTGTTCCTGGAGAGACACCCTCCTGTAGGTTTTAACTCCAACCCTGTTCCTGGAGAGATGTCCTCCTGTAGGTTTTAACTCCAACCCTGTTCCTGGAGAGATACCCTCCTGTAGGTTTTAACTCCAACCCTGTTCCTGGAGAGATACCCTCCTGTAGGTTTTAACTCCAACCCTGTTCCTGGAGAGATGCCCTCCTGTAGGTTTTAACTCCAACCCTGTTCCTGGAGAGATACCCTCCTGTAGGTTTTAACTCCAACCCTGTTCCTGGAGAGCTACCCTCCTGTAGGTTTTAACTCCAACCCTGTTCCTGGAGAGATACCCTCCTGTTCCTGGAGAGCCACCCTCCTGTAGGTTTTAACTCCAACCCTGTTCCTGGAGAGATACCCTCCTGTAGGTTTTAACTCCAACCCTGTTCCTGGAGAGATACCCTCCTGTAGGTTTTAACTCCAACCCTGTTCCTGGAGAGAAACCCTCCTGTAGGTTTTAACTCCAACCCTGTTCCTGGAGAGATACCCTCCTGTAGGTTTTAACTCCAACCCTGTTCCTGGAGAGCCACCCTCCTGTAGGTTTTAACTCCAACCCTGTTCCTGGAGAGCCACCCTCCTGTAGGTTTTAACTCCAACCCTGTTCCTGGAGAGAGACCCTCCTGTAGGTTTTAACTCCAACCCTGTTCCTGGAGAGATACCCTCCTGTAGGTTTTAACTCCAACCCTGTTCCTGGAGAGCCACCCTCCTGTAGGTTTTAACTCCAACCCTGTTCCTGGAGAGATACCCTCCTGGAGGTTTTAACTCCAACCCTGTTCCTGGAGAGATACCCTCCTGGAGGTTTTAACTCCAACCCTGTTCCTGGAGAGAAACCCTCCTGTAGGTTTTAACTCCAACCCTGTTCCTGGAGAGATACCCTCCTGTAGGTTTTAACTCCAACCCTGTTCCTGGAGAGCCACCCTCCTGTAGGTTTTAACTCCAACCCTGTTCCTGGAAAACCTACAGGAGGGTGGCTCTCCAGGAACAGGGTTGGAGTTAAAACCTACAGGAGGGTGGCTCTCCAGGAACAGGGTTGGAGTTAAAACCTACAGGAGGGTGGCTCTAACTCCAACCCTGTTCCTGGAGAGATACCCTCCTGGAGGTTTTAACTCCAACCCTGTTCCTGGAGAGCTACCCTCCTGGAGGTTTTCGCTTCAACCCCAGTTGTAACTAACCTGGTTCAGTTTATCAACCAGCTAATTATTAGAATCAGGTGTGCTAGATTAAGGTTGGAGTGAAAACCAACAGGACGGTATCTCTAGATGATCATCTAGTTACTAGATTATGACTGTACACTTTCAGCCTGATTTAAGATCAGACATGGTCTTAACCCATGTCAGGAAATCAGTCCCTTAGTGTTTACAGTCAACATCTAAAAACTGTTGAATGTTATCCGTCTTGCCCTCAGGAAACTGTGTTGAATATTATCCGTCTTGCCCTCAGGAAACTAACTGTGTTGAATATTGTCCGTCTTGCCCTCAGGAAACTAACTGTGTTGAATATTGTCTGTCTTGCCCTCAGGAAACTAACTGTGTTGAATATTGTCCGTCTTGCCCTCAGGAAACTGTGTTGAATATTATCCATCTTGCCCTCAGGAAACTAACTGTGTTGAATATTGTCCATCTTGTCCTCAGGAAACTAACTGTGTTGAATATTGTCCATCTTGTCCTCAGGAAACTAACTGTGTTTGACTCGTGGAGTCGTCTGGCGGTACATGTTGCTATGGACAACACCGTGGTGATGGAGGAGATCAGTGAGTAGTGAACACAGTCATGATACTTAATCATTACCGCTGTGCCTTATCAACGTGTAGATCATTCACTGAGTGTACAAAACATTCCATGACGTAGACTGACCCGGTGAATCCAGGTGAAAGCTATGATCCCTTATTGATGTCACTTGATCAATCCACTTCAATCAGTGTAGATGAAGGGGAGGAGACATGGTTAAAGACGGATTTTTAAGCCTTGAGACAGTTGATATGGATTGTATATGTGTGCCATTGAGGGTGAACGGGCAGGACAAAATATTTGTGTCTTTCAACGGTGTATGGTATTTGGTGCCAGACGCACCGGTTTGAGTCAAGAACTGCAACGCTGCTGGGTTTTTCCACACTCAACAGTTTCCTGTGTGTATCAAGAATGGTCCACCACCCAAAGGACATCCAGCCAACCTGACAGGACTGTGGGAATCACTGGAGTCAACATGGACCAGCATCCCTGTGGAACGCTTTCGACACTTTATAGAGTCCATGTCCTGATGAATTGAGGCTGTTCTGAGGGCCGAAGGGTGTCCCACTCAATATTAGGAAGGTGTTCTTAATGTGTTGTACACTCAGTGTATGTCGTTAATGGGGGGAATCAGTCATGGTACTTCTAGGGTTGTAGTCCTGCTGGAGCGGTGCTCCCTCACCTTTTTCAATCTGAGAAGACACGGAGCTGGTAAAACCAATTCTGGAAAATTAATTCTGATCAATTATAATTAATTACTACTAAAATTAAATGAAAAACGATAGAATGACAAACCCTGAAATCTGTACAGCAGTCTAGAGGTTAATGATGGTTTCTTCTCTCTCTGTACAGCAGTCTAGAGGTTAATCGTCTTCTCTCTGACGCTGGCGATAATGTTCAAATCAAATCAAATCACATTTTATTAGTCACATACACATGGTTAGCAGATGTTAATGCGAGTGTAGCGAAATGCTTGTGCTTCTAGTTCCGACAATGCAGTAATAACCAACAAGTAATCTAACCTAACAATTCCACAACTACTACCTTACACACACACACAAGTGTAAAGGGATAAAGAATATGTACATAAAGATATATGAATGAGTGGTGGTACAGAACGGCATGGCAGATGCAGTAGATGGTATAGAGTACGGTATATACATATGAGATGAGTACTGTAGGGTATGTAAACATAAAGTGGCATAGTTTAAAGTGGCTAGTGGTACATGTATTACATGAAGATGGCAAGATGCAGTAGATCAGGGGTGTCAAAGTCAAATGGACGGAGGGCCAAATAAAAAATTTAGCTACAAGCCGAGGGCCGGACTGTTCGAATGTTCATTGAAAAAATTTTAAATGACGCATATAGTCTAGTGAACCTAATTGAACCTACTGAAAACCTAACAAATATATTCCAATATGATCAGATAAATAAAGCAATATTTTCTTATGGCTCTGTCAGTAATCTTTAATTTTCAACAGACACAAAAGACAAATTTCCTTTATATAAAAATCCCCATAACATGAACATTAAATGAAAGAAACCGGTATTCAAGGCACCATCAGTAGCCTATATTTTCTATTTTAGCAAAAGTGGGCTAAATTTACTTCAAAGAAAAAAACAATAATAGCAATTTTCTATCATCCACTCAACTGAAATATTTTTAAAATATAATTGGATTGAAATACAATAAAATAAAGTGCAAAAATCTATTAATCAAAAACAACACTTTGTTTAAGGAGAAGTAACATGCAGTGAAAACAAATATTAAACTTTAACTTTTAAACTTGAACTGAGTAAAAACTCTAAATATGTGATTGCACAGTAATGTTCACTTGTTTGAGGTTGAGGGTGATACTTGGTGGTGTCCCATCTTTTCCACAAGTTCATCAATGTTCGGGGTAAGGCTCTGAGCTGAGGAAATCCTCAGAATTGAGTGGAGGTGTTCAGCAGTAAGTCGACTTCTGTGTGATGTTTTGTTCAGGTTCATCAAAGAAAACAGTTGTTCACACAGGTATGTGCTGCCAAACATAGACAACGTTTGAGCAGCCTGGATGCGCAGCTGGGGCATTGTGTCGGGGAGGAAACGGGCGAACTCCGCAGCACCCACTGCCGCATATTTTGCCCTCAGTGCATCATTGCATTGGAGGTCAATCAACTCCATTTGGAGGTTTGGTGGTGAGCTTTCCACGTCAACAGCAAATGGGTTACCGAGCAGTTCCAACCTGCTTTTTTGTGCTTCAAAGTCAGCAAATCGGCGTCGAAAGTCAGCGGCAAGCATACCTATTTTATCAGCCAACTGTGCGCTCGGGAACGCACTGGTAGAGAGCTTCTCTTTCATGGTCTGGCAGCTGGGAAAGTGGCTCAAATTTTCTTTCCGCATCTGCGTCTCCCACAGAGTCAGTTTGGTTTTAAATGCCTTCACTGTACTGTACATATCAGAGATGACATGATCCCGACCCTGCAGCTGCAAGTTCATTGCATTCAGATGACTCGTAATGTCACACAGAAAAGCCATTTCACACAGAAACATTTCGTCTCGGAGTTGTGTTGTGTCTTTCCCTTTGCTGTCCAAGAACAGACAAATCTCCTCACGAAGCTCGAAACATCTTTGAAGCACCTTTCCCTGGCTTAGCCATCGCACCTCTGTGTGATAAGGCAAATCACCATGCTCCGTTTCTAACTCCGTCAGAAATGCCTTGAACTGGCGGTGATTCAAACCTTTGGCTCTGATAAAGTTAACTGTGCGCGTGATGATGCTCATTACATGCTCCATTTTCAAGGCTTTACCGCACAACGCTTCCTGGTGTATGATACAATGATAAGCTGTCAGCTCACCTGTCGCGTTTTCCTCTTGCATCTTTTCCCGTATCTTCGCCACCAGTCCGCTCCTGTGTCCACACATCGCAGGTGCTCCGTCGGTTGTCAAACCCACGAGTTTTTCCCAAGGCAGCTCCATCTCATTTACACATCTTGACACCTCTTCATACAAATCATGCCCCGTAGTTGTGCCATGCATAGGACGTAAAGCCAAAAACTCCTCTGTCACGCTTAGGCTGGAGTCCACTCCGCGGATGAAAATTGACAACTGGGCAATGTCAGAAATGTCGGTGCTCTCATCCACAGCCAAGGAATATGCAATGAAATCTTTTCCCTTTTTCACAAGCTGCTCTTTTAGATTGATGGACAACTGGTCTACTCTCTCGGCAATGGTGTTTCTGCTCAGACTCACATTTAAAAAGAGTTGCCTTTTTTCTGGGCAAACTTCGTCACAAACTTTAATCATGCAGTTTTTGATGAAATCCCCCTCCGTAAATGGCCGGGCTGATTTAGCGATCTCTTCTGCCAAAATAAAACTGGCCTTGACAGCAGCCTGGCCTTGTGATTTGGCTTTTTTGAACAGAGCCTGTCGAGATTTGAGGCCTCGTTTTAATTCCTCTGCCTTTTGTAGCCTTTGTTCCATGTCCATATTCTTGTTTTTGTCCGCGTGTTTCGTTTCATAATGTCGTCTCAGATTATACTCTTTCAGTACCGCCACACTTTCTCCACACAGAAGACACACAGGTTTTCCAGCTACCTCCGTGAACATATACTCCGACTCCCACCTTGTTTGAAACCCCCGGTTCTCAGTGTCCACCTTCCGTTTTGCCATTTTTGATGGGTATCTGAAAGTTAATTTTACTGTGATGCTGACGACTGCTGTGCCAATAAATATTGAAATGAAGCAGCCTACTGCTCGGTGCGTCACCGTTGCATTGTGGGAAATGTAGTATTGGTGCGTGTAAAAGATCTGCGGGCTGCCGGCTTGCTGCGGTCTGCGGGCCGGTTCTAATAATAAATCAAGATCATCCCAGGGGCCGTAAAAAACCTTCTCGCGGGCCGGATGTGGCCCGCGGGCCTTGACTCTGACATATGTGCAGTAGATGATATAGAGTACAGTATATACATATGAGATGGGTAATGTAGGGTATGTAAACATTATATTAAGTGGCATTGTTTAAAGTGGCTAGTGGTACATTTTTACATAATTTCCATCAATTCCCATTTTTAAAGTGGCTGGAGTTGAGTCAGTATGTTGGCAGCGGCCGCTAAATGTTAGTGGTGGCTGTTTAACAGTCTGATGGCCTTGAGATAGAAGCTGTTTTTCAGTCTCTCGGTCCCTGCTTTGATGCACCTGTACTGACCTCGCCTTCTGGATGATAGCGGGGTGAACAGGCAGTGGCTTGGGTGGTTGTTGTCCTTGATGATCTTTATGGCCTTCCTGTGACATCGGGTGGTGTAGGTGTCCTGGAGGGCAGGTAGTTTGCCCCCGGTGATGCGTTCTGCAGACCTCACTACCCTCTGGAGAGCCTTACGGTTGTGGGCGGAGCAGTTGCCGTACCAGGCGGTGATACAGCCCGACAGGATGCTCTCGATTGTGCATCTGTAGAAGTTTGTGAGTGCTTTTGGTGACAAGCCGAATTTCTTCAGCCTCCTGAGGTTGAAGAGGCGCTGCTGCGCCTTCTTCACAACGCTGTCTGTGTGGGTGGACCAATTCAGTTTGTCCGTGATGTGTACACCGAGGAACTTAAAACTTTCCACCTTCTCCACTACTGACCCGTCGATGTGGATAGGGGGGTGCTCCCTCTGCTGTTTCCTGAAGTCCACAATCATCTCCTTTGTTTTGTTGACGTTGAGTGTGAGGTTATTTTCCTGACACCACACTCCGAGGGCCCTCACCTCCTCCCTGTAGGCCGTCTCGTCGTTGTTGGTAATCAAGCCTACCACTGTAGTGTCATCCGCAAACTTGATGATTGAGTTGGAGGCGTGCATGGCCACGCAGTCGTGGGTGAACAGGGAGTACAGGAGAGGGCTCAGAACGCACCCTTGTGGGGCCCCAGTGTTGAGGATCAGCGGGGTGGAGATGTTGTTACCTACCCTCACCACCTGGGGGCGGCCCGTCAGGAAGTCCAGGACCCAGTTGCACAGGGCGGGGTCGAGACCCAGGGTCTCGAGCTTGATGACGAGTTTGGAGGGTACTATGGTGTTAAATGCTGAGCTGTAATCGATGAACAGCATTCTCACATGGGTATTCCTCTTGTCCAGATGGGTTAGGGCAGTGTGCAGTGTGGTTGCGATTGCGTCGTCTGTGGACCTATTGGGTCGGTAAGCAAATTGGAGTGGGTCTAGGGTGTCCGGTAGGGTGGAGGTGATATGGTCCTTGACTAGTCTCTCAAAGCACTTCATGATGACGGAAGTGAGTGCTACGGGGCGGTAGTCGTTTAGCTCAGTTACCTTAGCTTTCTTGGGAACAGGAACAATGGTGGCCCTCTTGAAGCATGTGGGAACAGCAGACTGGGATAAGGATTGATTGAATATGTCCGTAAACACACCAGCCAGCTGGTCTGCGCATGCTCTGAGGACGCGGCTGGGAATGCCGTCTGGGCCTGCAGCCTTGCGAGGGTTAACACGTTTAAATGTTTTACTCACCTCGGCTGCAGTGAAGGAGAGCCCGCAGGTTTTGGTAGGGGGCCGTGTCAGTGGCACTGTATTGTCCTCAAAGCGGGCAAAAAAGTTGTTTAGCCTGTCTGGGAGCAAGACATCCTGGTCCGCGACGGGGCTGGTTTTCTTTTTGTAATCCGTGATTGACTGTAGACCCTGCCACATACCTCTTGTGTCTGAGCTGTTGAATTGCGACTCGATTTTGTCTCTGTACTGGGACTTAGCCTGTTTGATTGCCTTGCGGAGAGAATAGCTACACTGTTTGTATTCGGTCATGCTTCCGGTCACCTTGCCCTGGTTAAAAGCAGTGGTTCGCGCTTTCAGTTTCACGCGAATGCTGCCGTCAATCCACGGTTTCTGGTTTGGGAATGTTTTAATCGTTGCTGTGGGTACGACATCGTCAATGCACTTCCTAATGAACTCGCTCACCGAATCAGCATATTCGTCAATATTGTTGTTGGACGCGATGCGGAACATATTCCAATCCGCGTGATCGAAGCAGTCTTGAAGCGTGGATTCAGATTGGTCGGACCAGCGTTGAACAGACCTGAGCGCGGGAGCTTGTTGTTTGAGTTTCTGTTTGTAGGCTGGAATCAACAAAATGGAGTCGTGGTCAGCTTTTCCGAAAGGGGGGCGGGGGAGGGCCTTATATGCGTCGCGGAAATTAGTATAACAATGATCTAGGGTTTTTCCAGCCCTGGTAGCACAATCGATATGCTGATAGAATTTAGGGAGTTTTGTTTTTAGATTAGCCTTGTTAAAATCCCCAGCTACGATGAATGCAGCCTCAGGGTGTGTGGTTTCCAGTTTACAAAGAGTCAGATAAAGTTCGTTCAGGGCCATCGATGTGTCTGCTTGGGGGGGAATATATACGGCTGTGATTATGATTGAAGAGAATTCCCTTGGTAGATAATGCGGTCGACATTTGATTGTGAGGAGTTCTAGATCAGGTGAACAGAATGACTTTAGTTCCTGTGTGTTGTTATGATGATCACACCACTTCTCGTTAATCATAAGGCATACCCCCCCGCCCCTCTTCTTACCGGAAAGATGTTTGTTTCTGTCGGCGCGATGCATGAAGAAACCAGCTGGCTGCACCGACTCCGTTAGCGTCCCTTGAGTTAGCCATGTTTCCGTGAAGCAGAGCACGTTGCAATCCCTGATGTCTCTCTGGAATGCTACCCGTGCTCGGATTTCATCAACCTTATTGTCAAGAGACTGGACATTGGCGAGTAGTATGCTAGGGAGTGGAGCGCGATGTGCCCGTCTCCGAAGCCTGACCACGAGACCGCCTCGTTTGCCCCTTTTTCGGCGTCGCACAGGGTCGCCGGCTGGGATCAGATCCATTGTATTGGGTGGAAGGCAAAACACTGGATCCGTTTCGGGAAAGTCATATTCCTGGTAGGAACGATGATGAGTTGACGTTAATCGTATATTCAGTAGTTCCTCCCGACTGTATGTAATGAAACCTAAGATTACCTGGGGTACCGATGTAAGAAATAACACAT